>NC_056737.1:1451320053-1451493951 GCF_019279795.1 Protopterus annectens
GTAACAGTACTTGGAACACATCTAGAGCCTGTTTACTGCATTTCCTGTGTTGCACTTAATTTAAAATCATTTTTTTCTCTAAAAACTGCATTTTACCTGATTTTGGCTTATCACTCAAGTGTGGGGTCATTTATTGCACTGTTGTGATTATTTTGCTGCTTGTGTATCTCTGCTACCTTTAAACTACAACAAAAAGAAAAAAATCTTGCTTTTTTCCCACTTTCTGAAAGTTAAGAAAGTTCAGTTACAGATTTGCTGTTCTGAACTGTTTGGAAGTTTCTAGAAGGCCAGTGCTTGCTTGGGCTAAAGGGAAGTTTCTGTGTTCACCAGTGGGAGTGGTTAACACTGAACAGCCTGCCTGTCCCTGGAGGAGTGGTTACTACCTAGAAGCTGTAGTTTTATTGGCCATTTTGGGTCATTTCTAAACTCCTTGATCTCTCTCTTAAAACCCCACAACTCTCTTTTTGTGTGGTTTTGCGCACTGAGCAGCGTAAGGTAGCGCCGCCTAAACAGGTTTAAACTATTCCAGGCTCCACAAAGTTTGCTCTTCACTTTTTCCCTTAGAACTGTTCAAACTCTCAAAGTAATCAGTCTGTTCTCTTTATAAAGCTCTGCACTTGCTCAGCTCTTATAAGGAAACACTAACTAAAGCACTACACCCTCCCTGACTTCTCATAAATATTAGACTCCCGATTGGTCCTTCCTGATCAAGTGAAAAATCAGTTCCCTTCCCTAATCTGATCAGTAAAAAAAACAGTTCCCTATACTAATCTGGTATGTCCAAGGGTCAATTTCAAGGTTACTCTCCAGTCCAGCTGGTGAATCTGGGAATTTTGAGGCAATGTTACAATTGCCTTATGTACACAGACAACCCTCTCCTCCTTCCAACAAACTCTAATACATGTGAGAGATGCAGTTACACAGCCAAACTGGAAGCAGAGCTCTCTCAACCCAAGATTGGCACAGTCAGTCAGGAGGAAAAGGTAACCACCCACACCACAAATCCAGTCTCACACAGACCTATTGCATCTGCATACCCAACACATAAACACACAAAAACATACTCGGAGGCTCTAAATAAAAATCTGCCTAAACAGCAAAGACCTCCTAAACAGATATCCAAGCAACAGCCACCCCTCAACAATACCCACAAATCACATATCTCACAAAATCAGTGTGCCTCACAGTCACAGCCCATAAGGCCAAACAACACACCAAATACACTTGTTATAGGGGACTCTATTGTCTGGCACACTGATGGCCCACTCACCAGACTGAACAAGGAGAAGGTCACTGTAAGCTGCCTGTCAGGTGCCAGGATCCGCCACATAATGCAAGCACTCAGGTCACTCCAAAGCAAGTACAAGTATGACTCCATCATTGTCCATGCTGTTGTGAATGACCTGAGACGTGCCTCCCTGGACTACATGAAAAGAGACATAGAGGAGCTCTCTGACCATGTAGCCCAGGATGGTATGTCCCTGACCTTGAGTAGCATCTTGCCCTCACCAAGAATGATGCCACAATATAAAGACAAAATGATCAGTTTCAACAATTGGCTAAAGTATTGGTGTAATTCAAAGGGGATCCAGTGTCTGTCAGCCTGGGATGACATGCTCGACAACCCACGTTGCTTCACTAGGGACGGCTTGCACCTGTCACCCTTAGGCTTTCGTATACTGGCCAAGGCTCTTGCCACCCCCATAGTGCCTTTTTTAGGCAAGGCTCAAAGGACAAACCCACCTCCATAGACAACCCAAAGATAAAAAAAATCTAAAGGTAATGCTACTCAATGCCAGAAGTCTAAACCTCAAGATGCACGCACTCGAGAGTCTCCTCAGTATGGAGGAAATCGATGTCTGTGCAGTAACAGAAACCTGATTCAAGACTCCTGAGAGCACCCCAGTACTACCAGGTTATAACTCATGCCATGCGATTCGGCCCCAAAACTCAGGCCGAAGCACAAAAGGAGGGGGAATATCTATATTCATCAAAGATACCTACACCTCCAGGTTAGTGGCGCTGCACAAAGCATCGGAAACCATCCATGTGCAACTAACAGCGGGAAAAACTGCCTTTCAGTTTGTAGCCTGTTACAGAACACCCTCCCTATTACAGGAACCCCACTTGGCATTCCCGAGAACACTGGAGAATATGAAGGTCTCTCCAAACACTATGTTATTGGGTGACTTCAACTACCCAAACATTGACTGGGAAAACTACTCAAGCCCAAACACCCTCTCCCAACGATTCCTTGAATTTATAAACTCTAACGCAATGGAACAACTGGTCACCACTCCCACAAGAGGGAACAACATATTGGACCTGGTCATCACCAACATGGGGACTCTATGTTCCACACCAGAGGTAAACCCCTCATTGGTAAGATCAGACCATAAACAAATTTCCCTGGACATCCATATCCTGTCCCCAACCCCAGCCAAGGAAATCACTGTAAAGAATTTCTCCAAAGCCAACTTTGCACTTGTCAAGACTGAGGTGGAATCCTTCAAAGCCCCTGGGCCAGAGGATAATACAGCCCAATCCGCAGAATCCTTTACAAATGCATTCTATGAGCACCTGCAGGAATGCATGGATCGTGCTATCCCAAATAAAACCAAGACTCACTCCTCCAAAAACAGGAGACCGGTCTGGTGGACCCCGGCCCTAAATAAGCTATACAACAGAAGGAGGAAGCTACTACATGACAGAGCAAAACCCAAAAAGGGAAGGCATCTCTGATCAGTATTAGCAAGAAACTTCGATCCCTCATAAAATCATCAAAGACCAGTTTTGAAAGAAAAATTGCCCTAGACACTAACCATAATCACAAGGCCTTCTTTAGTTATGTCAGAAACATGGGCGGAAACTCCCAGATATGCTCTGAATTGTTGCTTAACGGTACAAAATATACCGAACCTACAGACATAGCCAACATCCTGGCAGACAGATTCAGCGCAAACCCCCCCCCCCCCAAAGGAGCAAATGCCTATCCCAACTGAATGTAACCTCCCTGACATCACAGATGCACAGGTGAAAGCTGCCCTCTCCAAAGCAAAAAACACAGCATCTATGGGACCGGACAGTGTCCCAGGCTGTGTCTTACACGAGCTCCAAGAAGAACTGCACCCTCACATTAAGTCACTGTTCAAACTTAGCCTTACTACAGGATATGTACTCAAAGAATGGCATACAGCTACAGTGGTCCCACTCCACAAAGGTGGTGCCACAACGGACCCCAGAAACTATCGCCGCATAAGCCTGACTAGTCTGGTCTGTAAAGCTATGGAGCGTATTATCATGGAACTCATAAACAAAGACATTGGGAGCCTCCAGACAATGGACCCTACCCAATTCTGCTTTGTTAAGGGCAGATCTTGCCTCTTAAACCTAGTTGATTTCTTTGAAACAGTTACCAAAGCCATAGATGAGGGCAAGGTAGTCCACACAGCCTACCTGGACCTCGCAAAAGCCTTCGACACAATACCCCACTGAGGCATCATAAATAAGCTTACCAGCTTAAATATCAACCCCTATATCACAAGATGGGTTGCAAACTGGCTCAGAGATAGAACCCACATGGTCAGAATCGCAGGTGCCATGTCCGAATCCAAACCAGTTACAAGTGGCATCCCACAGGGCTCACTGGGACCTCTCTTGTTCGGTATATACTTATCTGAGGTTCAGGCTAACACGGGGGGATTATGGCTGACAAAGTTCACAGATGACTGCAAACTGGGGGCCATAATCGAATCTCCAGCTGACACAAGCATCCTCCAAAAGGGTCTCACAGAGGCGGATGCTTGGTGCCAGAGCCACGGCCTCAAGCTAAATGCTAAAAAGTGCATAGTCATCCCCTTTGGGAAAAACAAGGTGCCCACAAATTATCACATAGGTGGTAATCCATTAAGTACAGAAGAAGTAATTAGAGATTTGGGGACCAACGTAGATAGTAATCTCTCCTTTGATAATCACGTTGCCAAAGTGGTTAGAAAGACCTTCTATATAGCCCACCTTATCACGAAAGGGTTCGCATCCAGATCAAGAGAGGTCATTGTGCCCCTCTACTCATCACTCATCAGGCCCATAATTGAATACAATGCCCCTTTTGGGATGTACCTTACCCGACACCTGCAGCAACTGGAGAGACCCCAAAAGTACCTCACCAAGAGGATCATGGGCTACAAACAGATGTCCTATGCAGCTTAACTAAAGAAACTCCAGCTGTACTCAGTTGCTTACCGCCTACTCAGAGGCGATCTATGCCTGATGTACAAAGCCATTGTCATCTCACAGTAAGAAGTTGTCCTGTTAGATTCTCAGCTAGAATGTCTTCTGTGTGGAGACATGCATGAATGGGCGTACCTTCATTGAAGGTTGTGCATCAGGGCTGGGCAACTTGGCACGTAAAAATCTACTGCCAATCATTAGCGGACCAGAGTTCTGCTGTGGCGACCCCTAACCAGGAAAAAGCCGAAAGACACAACAACATTATATATATTTAAACCTTTCATTGTGGCTGATCTTTGTAGAGCTATTTAAGTTCTGCTTGCCTATTTATTTGGTGACACTGTGGGCCACTCCTAATAGCCTTGCTCTTGGTCAAACTACCATTTGTATTAATAGTAACATTACACAGTAAGATTGGACACACTTTGTTAAGGTCATTAAAGCAGCTGAGAAGGAGCTGGCGGATGGCAGTGATAACTACCTTATAGTCTGGGCAGAAGGGCATAGCTAGTAAACCTGTAACAGCCTTTCCCAGGTGTGTGTGTATATGTTTGTGTGTGTGTGTGTGTGTGTGTGTGTGTGTGTGTGTGTGTGTGTGTGTGTGTGTGTGTGTGTGTGTGTGTGTGTGAATAAATCAAATCTCCAAGAGTGTGTATCAATTACTTGGGGAATGACACGTCAACTCTATAGCTGTTCCAGTGGGGAGTCTTATTGGGGATCTGGAGAAAGTGGGAAAAACCAGCCCCAGACTGACTGTGGTCTCTATGTGCTCTTAAGAGAAATTGCACTTGATGCAGAGAGCTGCATTGGGAAATACTGTGCATGTACTTGTAATCCTCCCAGTGTACATCCCCCACTGGTGCCAGTGATGAGGCTTGAGGCTCCTTGATTACTGGTCCAGTGGTGGGTCATCACAGTCGAACACCGATATTCTGGAATGCAAAATATTGCCCTCCCTCTCGACCCATGGTAGCACTTGTTTCTAGGTCCAGAGTGGCAGGAGATGTCAATGTTCTGTTTTTTTTTCAGATATATTGAATCCCCTTCAGTTGGTCGAACTTTCAAAAGTTCAAAGCGCATATAGCTGAGACCATATGATCGAACATTTAAAAGTTCGAATGGTCTGAATGGAGATCCCCGTCCAGTGCAGAATGGAAAGATTTCTCTTTTCCGCAATATAGTGCAATCTCAGAGTTGGTATATTTAAGTAGCGAGGGATGTGGGGGGGGGTGCAGGGGGGCTTGCTTTTTTTTGTTTTTTGTTTAAATGTTTGAACTTTTAAATGTTCGATGTTATGGTCTCAGTCATATGCGTTTCCAACATTTAAAAGTTTGAGCAACTGAAGTAGATCCATATATATATATATATATATATATATATATATATATATATATATATATATATATGCAGTATATATATAAAATTGTCATGGTCCCATAAAGAATGCAATGTACGCTCTGCAAACACTAGGTGGTCTTTGTATGGATGACTGGTCATGTGTTTCAAATGAATATAGTCTATATATATTTATATTCTGACAAAAATTGATTTTCTACTTTACAGAATTTTTAGTGCAATGTTTTCCAGTTCTGAAATGTGTTTAACTGATTTACTTATTCTTCTTGCAGAATTCACATTAATAGTGTATGTTTCTCTTTTAAGGCCAGACTCTGGTGGTAGAAAGCACTGTGGGTAAAAGTTCAGCCCTTGCACTTTTATTTGTTACTTATCATGTGAATCATATAGAATATAGATGTATTTAATGGTGAGTAAATGCTTCATAAAAACACTTTAATATTGCCCAAAGCTCTTAGTTTGGATTTCTTTCTAGCATGGTCTGGTGACACAAACTATATGGATTCTTTTCGTAAAAAAGAGCACTAAGGTACTGAGAATGATGCAGTAATCCTCACCTGCTGGGATTCATTGTTTACACATCAATGCATAGGTTCATAGATTAGTACTAGGCTAACCACACTTGTAGGACATTTCAACCCTAGCCAATTATCCCACTTAGTGCTAAAATAATCTGTCCTGTTTGGTGCACTATGACTCATCCAGCATTACGGTAACCAGGTCTAAGTCTTTTATTCATCTTACTGCAATGAAATATAATGATGATGAGCACAACTATTCAAGAAGGTGCAGGGAACAATATTATTTTCAATTTATTACAAACTACACATCTATAAAGTACCTTGGCAAGAGTTCATGAAAATGCACTGCCTTCCTCTAGAATGCTTACACAACAGTGCATGGCAACATCAGAAAATATTCCACAGTAGCATAGCCAATATTTCTGCTGCTTGCTGTGCTTCAGGGTATATAAATGAACATCACAGAAGCTATTCAAGTAGACACATCTGTGGACAGAACCATACAGAGACCAGCCAGAAATCAGCTGTGCATTGAGCAATCTCACAAGAACTGAAAACATGATCTTACAGACCAATATATCCCAAAACTAAGCAGTACATGTAGTGCCAAGGCTGTGCATGCAAGTGTGTGACATGACAGGATGGTGTTACCATATGCATTTGCAGCTGTTGCGCTACATAGCTAAACACCAGACACATGTTTAATGAGGGGTGTATAGGAAAGTATGAAAATGGTAGCAAGCACAGTGTCTCAGACAAGGAAACATATAGAACTGGACAGGATGGGGTGAAGCAAGGCAAGCAGAGCAACTTATACATCTGAAGCTTTCTGCTAGTTAGTGCAGAGGACTAAAGGTCTGAGCTGTTGAGCTGATTCCTGTGTTAAGAGTACAGGGTTTGATTCATTTATCCTTCATTTGCCTACTGTGTGATTCTATATTTGTCATTTTGCCAAACTGTGTTCCCGGATTACCCTTGAAAAGACATAATTTGTCCAGTAGACTTTCCCAGTCAACAAATAGGTAAAATAAATTGTGAGGTTAGGACCCCATTTTTTCTTTATAGAGAGAGTTGCATAAATGGAAAGGGTTGAAAGGGAAACCAGGATAGGAAAGTTGGTCTGCCAAATGGTGACAGGGAGGATTAGATAATGAACAGGGTATGGGTTGTGACGTAAGAGGAAATGAGGACACATGACTGGTGATGTGAGCAACAGGCAGCAATATGTTGTCTGCTTCCCTGAACCAGAAGGACTGTACTGGAAACCATCACCACATGGTAGATCACAGTGATCAGTGGTTTGGGCAACATCAAGGCTGTAACAGTGTTGGTTAGTTCCCTGGGTAATGTCCCCATTTAGAGACAGTCAGACTGACAAATGAAAAAAAATATCATCTCTTAAAGTTGAGGATTGAAAAATAAACAAAAAAAGATCTTCAGGCTAAGCAAAAGCTATTATTCTGTCAAATTATTCTTCCTTGTTAAACTTTAAGAAAGAGCTTTGCTAAACTGTAGTAAAGAGATATTATGTAGATACATAATAGCTCATTGCTAGTGTGAAGATTGGGGAAAGATGGGCGAACGCTGCCAGCCTAGTCAAATATAATTTGATACATAATTCTATCATTTGTGTAAATAAATGTAAAATACAGGCTTGTGTTCTTAAATGAAAGAAAACACTGTAAAATATGAACTTCAAGATTGTTGCAACATTGCCATCTGCTGTAAGGAAAATCAAGCCAAGCATTTCAAATGTTCTTTGAAGTTACAATTATCTAAAAAATGGTGCCGAAGCTTCTGGCTGAACACATTCTTTCTATTGTCTTAACTTAAGGAATAATTGTTAGAGTATACATGCGAAATGTCTTTTATTGTTGTAGTTTCCTGAGCAGGTGTTAGCTTGCTAAATAATGCAGTTTGTTTGCCTGGGAACTCCGGACTAAGTGTCAAGATGATATAATATGAATACTGGAAAAACCTAAGTGTCAAAATGATGTAATCTGGGAGGGCCTTAGCAGAGCTGTTTGTTAGTGTTTTAAAAACTATTCTTCAGTGAGAGACTAGAAGCATTTGTCTTGGACCATCAACCCCAGTACAGCTTATGCTCTTTATGTATGCAAGTAAGATTATAGCACTGTGTTTTCTCTTAAGGTTAGCTAAAAATTAGAAAGTTAGACTAAGTGTTTTTCTTTGACATCAGACCAGTCCTACTGTATTGTTTTAAGTTTCTATGTGATCTCTGAACTCTTAGATATCTCTGTGGTGTAGTAGTATTGTTTTGTGTTTTAATTATTTATCATTAAATATTTTTAAAACCTTTACCTGTGGCTGGTTTGTGCAGAGATAGGCTCTAGAGTACATTGCATATTTATAGAGGTTATTGTAATAAGCCACTCTAATAAGCCTTAAGACTAAATAGTCACATTACCAATTGGATAATAATATTGCACAGTAATAATTGGACACCCTTTCAAGAGCCTTTGGGTAGCTGATAATTATTAAAGTTGGTGGTGGCAGTAATTACTACCGTATAGTCTGGGTAAAGGGGCACAACTGGAGAATCTGTGTCAGCCTTTCCCAGGAGTGTCTGTGAAGTTGTATAAATACTTACCTCAAAGTGTGGGTGTGTGTCAGCTACCTGGGCAGAGACACAAAGCACTGGTGGGACAGAGAGGGTACTGGAGGTTAGCTTGCCAGCTAGGCTGAGATCCTGACCCTATAGCTGTGCCAGTGGGGAGTCTTATTGGAGACCTGGAGAGCAAGGGAGCAACCAGCCCCAGGCTGACTGTGATCTCTGTGTGCACATAAGGGAAATTGCACTTTACTGTGTGTATTAGTTATCCTTTCCTCTTCTAGCAGACGACCTCCCTGGTGTTAGTGGTGAGGATTGAGGCTCCTTGATTGCTGGGCCAGGGCACAGTTGTCACAGCTAGTACTAAGAAATACTGACTGTCAGGTCATTTAAGGTCATGGCTGTGTAAATGATTACCGTGAATGCTTTCAGTGACTGTTCAGCAGCTCTTCTAAAGCACAGATCATGGAAGCTTTGGAGACAAAGCCAGAGAGGCAAGATTATGTTGGTTTGGACAGGTGATGAGGAGGGATGCAGAGTATATTGGGATAAATATGCTAAGGATGAAGCTGCCAGGTACCAGGAAAAGAGGAAGGCCTAAGATAAGGTTTATGGATGTTGTGAGAGAGGACATGCAGGTGGTTGGTGTGACAGAGCAAGATGCAGAGGACAGGAAGAAATGGAAACAGATGATCTGCTGTGCCGACCCCTAATGGGAGCAGCTGAAAGAAAAAGAAGAAGATGTTCTTAAGTAGCTTGCATCCAAGATGACTACCCCTTAGTCCACCCAGTCTTTGCCTTTGGGCCACAAACTCTATTGGATGCTTGAAGGTTAGGGCGAGCTGAGTGAGCAAATGTGCAATCTGCACCAGAATGCTCTCCATCTATCTGCCCACTGTTCCCTCCATCACTTAATCCAGCTGCAGCTGGGTCCTGTCAGGCAATGCAGGTGGGCTACCTACCAATGAAGAGTGAGGATCCCTCTTCTTGAAGATACTCCCGACCTTAATATTCTATCCTCTTCAGTTAAAGCTTTGGTAGGGGTAGAACATGGTGGAATTGCCTGAAAAGCAAATTTAGCATTCAGAGACAGAGTGGGAAGTTTGCCAAAAGTGAATGGTTTTGACACTGGACTGAATATATTTATAACACATTATAGCATTACAACAGGCAACTGACCATGGCTGATCTTCTGTCCTCTCCAGTCTCTTGCAGAAGAAGACATGGATACTGTAATGCTCTGCTCTTGCTGAAAGATTGAAAAAGAAAGGGCACATCAGCAAACCATGCAGGTGTCTAGTAGGATTCAAGAACAGCACTGTAAGTCACAGTCCCAAACCTGTCACCTTAACTATGCAATAGGAAACAGGAATGTAAATGTGTATGTGTGTAACTAACATATTACATAAATGCCACCTTTATCTGACAGTAGATCCACTCAGTAGCATGCACTCCTTTCCTAAACTGTCCTAACCAATTACCTGTCATCAGCAAAAACAGTCTCCCATATAAAATAAAAAATAACATTCAAAGAATTGTTTTCTGACCTCTACTTTTCAGGAATGAAGATCGCTAAGATTTTTGAACTGTATGTCATCTTAACAATGGCTGCACTGTTTCCACATACTGGTGATGCCTGCCACTGAGGAAACTCTTTATCTGGGTCATACCGGACATCAGCTTTCTGAATGTACCATCATAGGAGGCCAGAAAATACGATTTGTAATAGTCATGAAAAAATAGGACATAATCCTGCTCTCCTTCACACACCATGCAGCAATTCTGTGGCAAGCACTAGAAAATTCATCATTCATCTAAGTCTCCTGGAAAAACTGTACCACCTTCATATGGAACAAAATGGTAGCCTGTGAATCTTGCTGACTGCATGATTTCAAAATGGTGGACAGAGAAACATGTAGCTTCAGTGTAGTGTACTTGGATACTCAAGCAGGTCTTCAGCATGAGCTCCCAGCCAAAGACTATCAGGGATGAATAAAGGCAGAAAGCTAGGCTTTTAGTCACAGATGCACAGCAACAAAATTTAGTGATTGCTAGGCATCTGTGCAGCTTGACCTAATTTATCTACTTCTTATGTAAGCAGATATAAACTTGATTTTTTTACAGCAGTGTTGCCACTTTTGCATGCTAAGTCTAGCAGATATGTGAAACTATATCAGATATTCAGGCAACACTATTAGGAGGAACTATAGTACTATATGGACCTATATACAGCCCTGATGAGGTAAACAGTACTCTAAAATTAAGTCATATGCTGTGTCAGTTTAATTTCCTAAGGATGTTCCTTCTTGCAACAGAGTTCACATTACAAAATGCTAAATGTTCGAGTACATGTGATGTATGCAGACTGAACTGGCATCTAGGTAGCCCATGTTGTTAGAACAACCTGCCACTGCACAAGACTGTCATGACATATGATCCAGGTATGGTAACTGTGTGAATATGGTTGTGAGTGCATCAGCCTTTTGCTTACAGATATGTAGCTTTGTCATCACATTAAGGCATGGATCACATAATGGCATTTTCTTAGGTGTCTCTTAATAGTGGCGACATGGATGAATGCCTTGCATACTTGTTGGGCTTAATAAAGTGGTTGGAACCTGTGAGGAGTGGAAATGAATCAGTGTGTGCAACTACACCTGTTATATGTAGTTCAATAACTGACAACTGTTTATCTTTAATTGTTTATATCCTACTACAGCCACAAACATAAAGTCTAAAGCATAGTATCATATATTTACAGTGTTTTGTATGCATGAAGAATGTGATGGACAGCAGACTCTGAAAAATTTCAGTCCTGCTGATAATAGCTGAAATGATATGCTACTACAGGAATTTAGGACACATGGTCAGTGTCTATTGGGGCGAGGGAGTGCTTGCCAGTCATTACAGGACCAGGTGTTGCAGACAGCAGCTCTTTGTATAAATAGAATGGGGGTTGTGATCACACTTTAGAGCAGAGTCATAAGCATATTAGGGACATGATTCCCTCCTTGCTTTCTTTGGGTTACTCTAACTCTTTATCTTATCTTCTTATGTCCTAGATTTTGAACACATCTTCATAGTAACCAACATTCTTACGCAAAACCTGACAATCTAGATATACTGATGATACTGCACTGCTTATACCTCCCATATTAAAAATAAATATTCAAATACAACCAACATAACTGTTACTTTTAATCAAAACTGTTTGTAAATGATGAAACTGATGTTAAAGATGTCTGAATAATGAAACTGTTGATCATGAATGAAACTGACTGTAAATGATGAAACAATGCAAATTATGTCCATGATGTCTGTATAAAGGAGCTTATTCCCCAATCCACTGAAAAAGGGCACTGCTCAGACAGACTTTCATGGTAAATAACTGACAATAAATAAATAAATAAATAAATAAATAAATAAGTAATGCTACACATTCCATGGCACAAAGTATGCTTCACAGCAGCTGAAAGGTTTGTCAGACTGGGACCATCTAGAAGCGGCAGGCTGATAGTTCTAGAGGAGTTTTTGGTGTCCCTGGAAGAGGCGGTAGTTCTGATATTACCCATGGAAGATGCAACACTAGCTTGGGGGTGGATCCAATCCCATGCATCACAATGCATGATTCACCAGATTATTATTACATTCAGTAGATTTCTGTACACCAGCACTGGACATATAGACTGTAGGCTGCCTTTAATTGGTTATAGGAACATCAAGTATTCAGTCACTTCAAGATGGCAGCAGCAGTACAGTGGGACTGTATAGTATCTCTTGCATGGCTGCTGTTAGCATATATGCCAAGGAGGCATGGTTTGGGCACAAATACTCATGCTCACTTTGAAGAGTCTTTAGTTGAGTATTCACAGGACAGACCACTGCTACACTTATGTCTATAGAGGCTTGGGAGGACAATGGTATGATACTGGCACCTGTACAGGGACTAATAATGATAAGATTCACAGTCCAATGACAGGGTGGCACTGTCTCGATCCTGGGTGAACATCCACCCACAGTCCAGGCAAAAAGTAAGGCCCTACCCACAGCTGAACATAAGGCCGCATGGTTTGACTGCTCACCATCCATAAGGAGGCTATGTCCGCCCATGTTTCTGCATCTCAGGTGTATACACTGGCCATTCATCAACTCTGGTGGGTCATCATAAGTCAAAGCTTGCCCATTGACATGCATGCAGCATTCAGGTCTGATATGAAGGTGTGTTGTCATACTATCCAAGTGCAATCTGCTACAACCTATGCCAACATGGAGATGGCTACTGCATTGTGAGGCATGAATGAGGAGCCAGTGATATTGTCCTGATTGGTATCATGAGGTCTGCAGTGGCACACACAGCTTCTGTCTCATAGGTTCATAGGTTCATAGGTTGGTACTAGGCTATTGGCCCTAGGGCCTATACAAGCCTAGCCATAACAATTCCCTGGATATTTCTTCCCACAAAATTTACTTCCCTGGACCCCTGTCTAGCAGGGCAACTGACATGATCCCTGGGGTGAATTTCCTATCTCCCATCCAATTGTCAAGGTTCCTTTTGAAGAGGGCCAAGGAGGCTCTCTGCTTGACATGTATGGGCAGTCTATTCCAGAGTATGGGGAGTCTCTGGGTCAGGAACCTATCCCTCCAGCATGTTTGGTTTATTGTGATGACAAGATTTAGATCCCTGGAGTGTGTGGCTCTGTGGGATTGGGATTTCTTTAAGTGGAGCATGTCCAACAGTGCAGGGTTGGACATGGCCTTGTATGTTAAACAGAGATTGCCTCTGAGTAGACGATATGCCACAGAGTATAGCTGGTGTATTTTTAGATGGTCATCATAGGGCGTCTGCTTTAGGCCTGTGATTCTTTTAGTGAGGTATTTCTGCGGCCTTTCCAGCTGTTGCAGATGTCTTG
Source organism: Protopterus annectens (assembly GCF_019279795.1). Taxonomy (NCBI): domain Eukaryota; kingdom Metazoa; phylum Chordata; order Ceratodontiformes; family Protopteridae; genus Protopterus; species Protopterus annectens. The sequence continues at coordinate 1,451,333,643 of NC_056737.1, forward strand.
TGAGGTACATACCAAACTGGGCATTGTACTCTATAATGGGTCGAATGAGGGATGAGTACAGTGGGACAATGACCTCCTAATTTCTGGATGAAAAGCCCTTAGTGATGAGGTGTGCCACATAGAAGGATTTCCTGACTGTTGTGGCGATCTGGTTATCAAAGGTGAGACCACTGTCCACCTGTGTCCCTAAGTCTCTCATCACACTTTTGGTGTTTAGCGTACTGCCACCTATGTGGTAATTCATGGGTACATGTTTTTTCCCAAAGGGGATAACTATACATCTTTTGGCATTAAGCTTGAGCCCATGGCTCTGGCACCAAGCATCTGTTTCTGTAAGGCCCTTTTGTAGAATATCCACATCATTTGGGGATTAAATAATGGCTCCCAGTTTGCAGTCATCTGCAAACTTTGTTAGCCAGAGTCCCTTAGTGTTGGCCTGTACTTCAGAGAAGTAGATGCCACTAAAGAGTCTCCATCTCTATGCAGCAGATTGCCAGTGCCACCTTCACTGCCCACATTATCATTGTTGCTCAAGGTCAGGGTTTGGAGAGATGCTACGGGTGGATATGTAGGGGTCCTTCCCTGGTTACACAGTCCTCATATGCATATGTACATGTTCAACACATTATCACCCCTCATTAAAGACAGCCAAGATTGCCTGCCTCCCCTGGAAAGATAACTCACAAACAGACTCTATCCAGGTATCTGTTCCACAGACAGAAGGCGCCTGTGAGGAAGGACCATAAAAGGTGTTCCCCAAGGATCCATCCTTGGACCCTTACCCTTCTCCATATTCACTAATAATCTAGCCTCTGCTACCAAACAGGCCACTCTCATACAGTACACAGATGATTTCACCATCATCTGTTCAGCCCACTCCCTAGCTGTTCTTCAAAAGACCACACAGGAAGCATTTGCCTCAGTTGAAATGTGGCTTTCAGATGCACAATTAATACTTAACTCAAACAAAACAAAACTCGTCTTCCAACCCACCAAACACAATCTAAACACCCACCAGTTTAATATTAAAGCCAATGACAACACCATTATCTCCCCAACAGACCACACCAAACTACTTGGAGTTGAAATTGACAATAACCTCAAGTGTGACATCTACAGCTCGTTAACCATAAAAAAATACACAAAAAAACTAGGAGCTTTACACAGAAATAAGCAATTCCTCACCAAAACAGCCAAGATTTCAGTTGCAAATAGCCACCTTTACTCCACCCTACTCTATGCCTCTCCAATATTTATCAACCTAAGGCAAAGTGAGTTAGGTAAACTCGAAGCTTGCTACAACAAAATAGCAAGGTTTGCCACTGGTGCAAACTACCGTAGCCACCATTGCACCTCACTTACTGAACTAGGCTGGCTAGAACTCCCTCACCTCCTTCAATGGTGCCAACTATCACTCACCCACAAACTACTAAATCATCCTCTAAAAGTCCCCTCCCTCCAAAATCTACTCCATCCCTATCATACCACCAGACCACTATGCTCCAGCAACAAAAATCAATTACAGGTAAGTAGAACCAGGAACTCTGCTGGAGAAGCTCTCTTCTCCTACTCCATATCAAAATTATGGAATACCCTTCCTCACACTATAACTTCTGTGTCATCGCACACTAACGTCAAGGCTGCTCTAAAATCTCATCTAAAAGAACACTAGGCATGCCTCTGCAACAAACCTCAACATCTTTACCCCAACCTCTCTAATCCCTTTCTTTCACCCCTTTAACTACCTTCGGATTGCAGCCAAATACATTGCTTGTAAACCTATATCTCAGGTGTAATCTTATCCAGTGTTATTCAAGGGTAATAGCTGCTAGCTCAGCTATTAAAATTATGGCACCAATGATATAAGTGTTGTACCATTTAACTAAATACTTAATTTCATTTTGAACAAAAACTGTTTACTACTATTGTTAAACAAAACCTACCTATACTTCTTGTAACTTGTAATTAATTGTTGTTTTTATTATGGAGCTTTTCTCCCTGGGCCTCCACTGAAAAAGGACCTGTGTCCAGTCGAACTTTCTTGGTCAACAAATGTGAATAAATAAATGTATCTCTGTCTCTGCTTCTTGTGATATGCCTTCTTACCCAGTATATGTACTCAGATATGTCTCATTGTGTCCCTAGCCACCTGAGCATATGATGAGCATTGTAACCCACTACATACAGTTTATTTTCTTCAAGCCTTTTGGGTTTCTAATACCATGACAGGAATGGACTCATACCTTTATCAGGATATAATTAAAGTTCATGAAATTAGCATTGTTTCAAACTTTGTTGTCAGCCAAAAGTGCCCAGGATTGACTCTTCTGCAATTCATTCTGAGTTACATGTAGTGGTAGCATATCTAAGTACGACTGTAGATTGTTTTTCATTAGACTATTATTCCTGTTACTATTGGTTCATAGGTGATAGGTTCATAGGTTGGTACTAGGCTATTGGCCCTAGGGCCTATACAAGCCTAGCCATAACAATTCCCTGGCTATTTCTTCCCACACTATTTACTGTCTGGAACTGTCTGGGTATCTTTCTTCCACACTGATGTCATTTCCACCTGAAAGTTCTGATATTTTCTGACTTTATTCCTTTCACTACTTATAACACTGTAATTACGAAGTGTAGCAGTTTCAATGATCAATCTACTTCTGTCTTTTTTTTCATGGACAACTATATCTGGTTTTCTTAGATTGATTTTTTAAACTGTTGATAATGGGTGATCCCATATGATGTACACTTCATCATTCATTATAATGCTTTGTGGTTCATGTTTCCAATGTTTCTCAGCTATGTCCTGAGACGTACCTCCCTGGACTAGATGAAAAGAGACATAGAGGAGCTCTCTGAGCATGTAGCCCAGGCCGGTATGAGCCTGACCTTGAGTAGCATCTTACCCTCACCAAGAATGATGCCACAATATGAAGACAAGATGATCAATTTCAACAATTGGCTTAAGTACTGGTGTCATTCAAAGGGGATCCAATGCCTGTCAGCTTGGGATGATATGCTCGACAAGCCACGATGCTTCGCTAGGGACGGCTTGCACCTGTCACCCCTGGGCTTTCGGATATTGGCAAAGGCTCTTGCTACCCCCATAGTGCCTTTTTTAGGCAAGGCTCAAAAGACAAACCCACCTCCATAGGTATCACAAGGGATAAGAAACTAAGAGTAATGCTGCTCAACGCCAGAAGTCTAAACCTCAAGATGCACGCACTCGAAACTCTCCTTAGCATGGAGAACATTGATATCTGTGCAGTAACAGAAACCTGGTTCAGGGCTCCCGAGAGCACCCCAGCACTACCAGGTTATACCTCATACCATGCTTTTCGGCCCCAAAACTTGGACCGAACCACAAAAGGAGGGGGAGTATCAATATTCATCAAAGATACCCACACCTCCAGGTTGGTGGCAAAGCACAAAGCATCAGAAACTATCCATGTGCAACTAACAGTGGGTAAAACTGCCTTCCAGTTTATAGCCTGCTACAGACCACCCTCCCAAACCCAGGAATCCCACTCGGCCTTCCTGAGAACACTGGAAAATATGAAGGTCTCTCCAAACACCATTATATTGGGCGACTTCAACTACCCAAACATAGACTGGGAGCATTACTCTAGCTCCAACACCCTAGCCCAAAGGTTCCTAGAATTTATAAACTCAAATGCTATGGAACATACTGGACCTGATCATCACCAACATGGGGACTCTATGCTCCAGACAAGAAGTGTATCCCTCACTGGTAAGATCAGACCATAAACGAATCTCACTGGATATTCACATCCCGACCCCACCCCCTGCCCAGAAAACCACAGTGAAAAACTTCTCTAAAGAAAATTTCACACTCCTCAAAACCGAGGTGGAATCCTTCAAAGCCCCCGGGCCTGTGGAAAATACGGCCCAGACCGCAGAATCCTTTATAAATGCATTCTATGAACACCTTCAGGAATGCATGGATCATGCGATCCCAAATAAAACCAAGACCCAATCCTCCAAAGGCAGACATCCTGTCTGGTGGACCCCAGCCATAAACAAACTATACAATAGAAGGAGGAAGCTACTAAATGATAGAGCAAAATCCCAAAAAGGGAAGGCATCACTGATCAGTATTAGCAAAAAACTACGAGCACTCATAAAATTGTCTAAGGCCAGCTTCAAGAGAAAAATTGCACAGGACACTAAGGATAATCACAAGGCTTTCTTTAGTTATGTTAGGAACCTGGGTGGTAATTCCCAGATATGCTCAGAATTAGTCCAAAATGACAAAAAATACACCGAACCACTGACATTACCAACATCCTAGCTGACAGGTTCAGCGCAAACTTCTCCCCCCCCTCCCCACCAAAAGGGCAAATATCTATCCCAGCAGAGTGCTGCCCCCTGACATCTCAGATGCTCAGGTAAGAGCCGCCCTCTCCAAAGCAAAAAACACAGCATCAATGGGACCAGACGGTGTCCCGGGCTGCGTCCTACATGAACTCCAAGAAGAGCTAAACCCAAACATAAAACTACTGTTCAATCTCAGCCTTACTACAGGATATGTGCCCAAAGAGTGGCGTACAGCAACAGTGGTCCCTCTCCATAAAGGTGGTGCCTCAACGGATCCTGGAAACTATCACCCCATAAGCCTGACTAGCTTGGTCTGCAAAGCTATGGAAAGGATCATCATGGACCTCATAAATAAAGATATTGGGGACCTACAGACACTGGCTCCTACCCACTTCGGCTTTGTTAAGGGCAGATCCTGCCTCTTAAACCTGGTTGATTTCTTTGAAACAGTCACCAAGGCCATTGACGAGGGGAAGGTGGTCCACACAGCCTACCTGGACCTCGCAAAAGCCTTCGATACAATACCCCACTCGGGCATTATAGATAAGCTCACCAGCTTAAATATAAACCCCTATGTCACTAGATGGATTGCAAACTGGCTCAAGGACAGAACCCACATGGTTAGAATTGCTGGAGCCATGTCAGACTCCAAACCAGTTACAAGTGGTGTCCCACAAGGCTCAGTCCTGGGACCTCTCTTGTTCGGTATATATTTCTCGGAGGTACAGGCCAACACGGAAGGACTGTGGCTGACCAAGTTCGCAGATGACTGCAAACTGGGCGCCATAATCAACTCTTCAGCCGACACAAGCATCCTCCAAAAGGGCCTCATAGAAACAGACAACTGGTGCCAAAGCCATGGCCTCAAGCTAAATGCCAAAAAGTGTATAGTCATCCCTTTGGCAAAAACAAAGTGCCCACAAATTACCACATAGGTGGTAATCCATTAAGTACAGAAAAGTAATTAGGGACCTGGGGACCCAAGTTGATAGCAATCTCTCATTTGACAACCACGTGGCCAAAGTGGTTAGAAAACATTTTATATACCCCACCTAATCATGAAGGGATTCACATCTAGATCAGGGGAGGTCATCGTGCCTCTTTACTCATCCCTCATCAGGCCCATAATTGAGTACAATGCCCCTTTTGGGATGTACCTTACCAGACACCTGCAGCAACTGGAAAGACCCCAAAAGTACCTCACCAAGAGGATCAAAGGGCTCAAACAGATGCCTTATGCTGCCCGGTTAAAGAAACTCCAGCTCTACTCAGTGGCATACCGCCTGTTCAGAGGCGATCTGTGCCTGATGTATAAAGCCATGTCCAATCTGGAATTAATGGACATGCTGCACCCCAGAAAATCCAAATCCCATCAAGCTACGTGCTCGAGAGACTTGAACCTCAGCCTGAAATAAATAGGACATGCTGGAGGGACAAATTCATAATCCAGAGGCTCCCTTCACTCTGGAATAAAATCCCAGTCCAGGTTAGGCAGAGTCCCTCATTGACTCTCTTCAAGAGAAATCTTGATGAGTGGATGGGAGATCATAGGTTTACCCTGGGTATCACTTCTGTGTCACTGTTAGACAGAGGCACAGTATACTAACCTCAAAAAAGGGCATAGCAAAATAAATTTAAAATGGGTGGCGAAAGCCAAACACATTCTGGCTAGGCTTATAAATGCCCTAGGGCAGATAGCCTAGTATGAACCTATGAACCTATGAACCTATGTCTATATTGTAATGTTTGTACAATCCCCAATGCAACAGTCTTGCCAAATTATTGTGCCTTTCAGTGTACAGGCCCTCTGCCATGAGTATATCACACCCAGAAACAAGATGAGTGGCTGTTTCCAATTATTTTTTACAGAACATACATTTGTCTGTTTCTCCCATGTTTAATGGACTTTCAGGAAATCAGATGAGATGTAACACCAAGGCTGTCATGGTCCTTGGTGGTACATCTCATCTTTTTTCCTGCATTTCTTTACTTGTTGAGACCACCTTTGGTAATGCAGCGTTTTTGTTTTTGTATATGTTTAATGACTTTGTAAACCAACATGTATGTAGGTCACTATCCTGTGCTGCCATTATTAACTTTTCATTTTTGGGTTTAACTCACCTCTCCTTAACCATGCCTGCAACAAATCCTTATCAACATGAGGTTGCACCAGTTGATTGCTGTACTTGCCACAGTATTTATGCCTTTTCCACGTTTCTTTCCTTTTCATATGATCCTTTTCCTTATATTCTTTCTTTTGTTTTTTTGATATATACAGTTGTTGACTGATTTTTTTGTCTACTTCTGGTTTGGTTTCCATTCCTGCTTGGCACAGAAATGTTTCTGTTAAATTAAGCAGTGTGGTCATCTTAGACCTCCTCTCCTCATGTTTTAAAACTTCCACTATGTTTGGATCTGATGAGATATGCAGTCACATGACTGCAGACATTTACATGTAATCATTTTTGAGATGGCCCATACTTCCATTAGAGGGAGGAATATATAATCTTGGTATACACTGATTTGTATATATGATTTAGTAAGTGTGAAATTTTTAACCTGATTTCCTATCCAACTAATCAAGTACCCTTTGGAGTCAGTCAATCACACCAAAACTGTAATTTAGAACAGGAAGAGCAAATTTGGTTTATAGATTGGGCTTTATTCCTAGATGTCAAGGCTATTTTCAATATTAGTTTTAGTTTTCTGATGTATTCTTTACTGAGTTTTATTTGCATTTGTTCATGTTTTATAGTCAGCCCTTCATCAGTTCCCAAATATTTATATGCTCCCTCCTGCTCAGGTTCCTTTATATCACATTCCTGTCCTGGACTGATATTTTCTTGGTACTGTAACAGTACTGGGGATTCTGGACTTCAGGAAGGCATGTTAGGGCGGCGCAGTGGTGCAGCGGTTAACGTTGTTGCCTCACAGCAAGTGGTTCTCCGGTTCGATTCTCAGCTGGGGTGCCTTCTGTGTGGAGTTTGCAGGTTCTCCCTGTGTTCATGTGGGTTTCCTCCGGGTACTCCGGTTTCCTCCCACATTCCAAAGACATGCATCTGGAGCATTCCTCCCTGGGTCTTCGCTGAAAACAGGCTCTGTGGAACCTAGTCAGACTTTCCCGGTCAACAAATGTTAAATAAATAAATAAATAAAAATGTTCTGATAAAAATAAGTCAGTTTCATAGTAAAGCTTTAAGCAGCAGGCATGAAGACATGGTAAAAGAATCCATGATAACAGATTAAAATGCCATAACAGAAGCAACATGTTTGAGTGATGCATCTAAAGGAAGAAAAATAGAAGTTTTTAATGATGCACGTACAATGAAGAGAGAAACACAATGTGCTTAAAAGTATAAGAACACACAGAAAGATAGCATGAAAACATTTCAGAAAAGCAAATACCACAAGAGAGGAAAACATAGCCATCTCATCAATGATGGAGATAAAGCATCTAACAAACATATGAGGGAGCAAAGAAACAAAATTAGGCATATTAAAGCTAAACAAATGGTGCCTGTAGAAGAGAAAGGGATGCTGAAAAATAAAGACAGCTGAGTGATGGGCTGAGTTCAGTATTCGCAAATGAATACAAGGGATATTTACCAAAATAATCAGTAGTTCACAGGATAAGAGGCATGATATCAATCATATTAAAGAAAAATAGTTTTGAATGAACTTTAAAGACAAATGGTTCAAAAGGAAAGATGTCACAATACAATGTCAGTGGAAGCAAAGCTGTCATTTATAAGCACTTGTAATACAAACAGGTTGTCAGAAACACATGCACTACTCCCACCACACATAGTATGAACAAGGCACACAGACCCACATATGTTGAGGCTCTTAAATGTTATCTTCCCAAACCCCAAAGGCAACCCAGTCTTTGTAATTACAATCACTATCCTCTGCAATCACAAAAGCAGTCTGTTACAGCAACACCTGCCATGACACATACAGCTATATCTCACTGCTTCTCAACTTCTAAGCCCATAACGCAAATCAAACTACCACAAAGCCCCATATAATTAGGTCATAGGAGACTCCATTGTGCGACACACAGATGCTCCACTCACCAGCCTGACAAAGGTGAGAGTCACTGTCAGTTGCCACTCAGGGGCCAGGATCATCCAGATCTACACAGACTCAAGTAAATGAACCACAAGTACTAGTATAACTCAGTCGTTGTCTATGTGGGAGTAAACTTAAAACATACCTCCTTGGACTATATGAAGAGAGACATGATGGAGCTCTCAGACTATGTGTCCCAGGACAGTATGAACCTAGCATTGAGCAGCATTCTGCCTTCTCCAAGGATGACATCACAGTATGAACAGAAGATAATAATTGTCTTAGTTTTTTTGGCGTCATTTGAAAGGGTTACAATATTTGTCAGCCTGAAAGGATATAGCTGACAGACCCCACTGCTTTGCCAGGGGTGGTTTACACCTGTCCACTGTAGACTTTTGAATATTGAATAAAACATTGTGTACCCCTATAGTGCCTTTTTTAGGCATTGCCAACCAGATAAACATTCCAACATAGCAAACCAACCAAAAAAAAAACATCTGAAGGTGTTTCTATACAATACCAGAAGTCCAAACAAGGAACTCCACTCCCTGTAAGCTCTCCTCACTCTGGAAAATGAAGATATTTGTGCAGTTACTGTGATATAGTTTAAAGCCACGGAGAGTACTCAAGCAATGCAGGGTTATAATGCCTTCTGTACATTAGGACCAGCTACTACATAGTATATGACATATGTTAGAAGTGACTCAATATGCATCAAAACCTGAAGGCTGATAAAACAGTATGACTCTCTTGAGCTACTGTACATCCAAATTGTCATAGGCAAAATCTCATGTCATATCCTTGCAAGCTATACGTCCCTTTCTGTGACCCAGAAAACCAATAACACATACTTTAATGTAATGGAGACACTCCCTAGTCAAACCAACAACATATTTATGGTGAACTTTAACTGCCTCAGTATTAACTTAGAATCATGCATGACCCCAAAAATGCAGGCCCAGAGATTCCTGTACTTTGTAAACACAAACATCATGGACCAGCTAGTTCCAACAACCACCATGGGTGCTAACATCCTTGACTTGGTCCTCACAAACTTCTAATGTTGTGCAGTGTCCTCACTGGTCAAGTTGGACAATAAAAATGTGTCCTTTGAAACAAGAATAAAACCTGGGACCCCAGCTAACCCTGGAACTTTTAGAAATTATTGCAAGGCAATCTTTCTACAATTAAGTGACCTGACACCTTCCAAAATTTCAAACCCCCAACCCTGTGTGTAATTGCTCACTGAAACCCTGTACAATCATGTTAATGGCTGCACGGAGACAGCTATACCCACCCTAAATAAGCATAGGAAAAACTAAAAAAACAGCCACCCTAGTGGAATCCCATCTTTAATAGGTTGTATAAGGAAGAAAATCAAGGCACAAATTAGGAAGTCCAATGCCCTGCAAGGTTAAAAACTCCTCATCAATCTAAACAAGTGACTCAAGGGGACAATCAAGTCTAACAAAGCCATATCTGAAATAAAAATAAACTCCTAGGCCAGGGGCAATCACAAGGTATTCTTGAACTATGTCCAGAATCAAAAAGGTAATATACCACAATGTGCCAAATTAATTGTAAATGGAACCACCTATACTGTGAAGGAAGATATAACAAATCTATTGGATAACAAAGCTTACAGTTTTAGACGCCCTCACTCCACCCAAATACCCATCAGTAAATACCCTTAATCATAATTCACCCAGCTGCAGTCAGGGAACAGGTCCTCAATGCATTGTTCAAATCCAAGAACATTGCATCGATGGGCCTCAGTAATATTCCAGGATGCCCTATTAATAGAGTGAAACATATCCTTTCAAGACCACTAAAGTCACTATAACTGCTGCTTTCAGACAGGTTTCATGCCAAGTGAATGCAGTACTTTGACTGTCATCCCTCTGCACAAGGGCAGGTGATCTACAGACCCAGGTAACTACAGACCCAGAAGTCTGACTAGGCTCATGTGCAAAGCCATGGAAACAATTACCATAAGAATGATAAACAATGGCATAAGAAACCTTCAGACACTGGATCAAGCTCAGTTTGATTTTATCAAGCCTATATCATCCCTTCTCAACTTGGTGGACTTCTTTAACAATGTCATTGAAACAAATGGCTGAAGGCAAAGTGGTATATACTGCCTACCTTGACCTGGCCAAAGCATTTGATACTGTACTCTACTTGAGCATTGTTGACAAACTCACAAAATTAGGTATAAACCCCTATATTGCCTACAGAATAGCCAGCTGGTTCACAGACAGGACTGAAGAAGTTAGGATAAGAGAACCTATTTCAACAAAGAGACTAATCACTAGCAGAGTTTCTCAGGGTTCAGAGATAAGGCAGATCCTTTCTGGTATCTACTTTCATGATGTCAAGGCTAGCATCAAGGGCCTCTGGTTGACTTATAGACAGTTGTAAACTAGATGAAGTAATAAAAAACCGAATAACACAAATGTCATTCAAGAAGGCCTGGCACAGACTAACTGTTGCCTAAACTACAGTCAGTAAAACTCAATGCCAAGAAATGTATAATAGCATCCTTTGGAAAAATGGCTACCCCTGAAAACTAACACACTAGTAATACATCTCTAACAGTAAACCCAGTAATCAGGGATTTAGAATGCATGTAGACTTCATACATCATGTGTCTATGGCAGTAAAAAAATCATTCTGTTTTGCAACTTATAACCAAGAATATGCCATCTAGGTCCAAGGATGTATTTATTTATGTATGTACCTGGCACTTATCAGACCAATTATCTTTTATAACTCCTCTTCAGTATGTACCTAACTAGGTATATGCAATTTCTGGAGCATCCCCACAGGTTCCTCACAAAAAGAATACAGATTGTAAACAACATGTCCTACATGGACTGCCTGAAATCCCTCTCCCTGTACCAGGTCCCCTACAAACTGCTGAGAGACGATCTGTGCCTGGCCTATAAAACATCCCGTGCCTGGCCTATAAACCCGTGCCTGGCCTATAAAACATCCCATGCCTGGCCTACAAAACATCCTCTGATCCCACTCTGATGGACTTGTGCATCCGCAAAACAAGCAGCATTAGAATTACCCAATGTGATGACCTAAACCTCATCTGCAATCATAAATAGGGTATGTTGGAGGGACAGGCATGCATCTGAGAGACCTTCACTTCTTAGAAATAAGATTCCCATTCCTGTGAGACAGAGTTGTTACCTAACCGAATTTAAGCATAACTTGGACCAGTGGATGGGAAATCAGAATTTTTTTTCTCTGGTCTGGCTGCTGTGTCTCTAGGAGGCAGAGGCGGGTTGTAAATACTTGAACACCCATGCCCAAGTTTACATGTCTCTCTTAAAATAACCCCAGGACATAAAAACTTGTCACCTGCATTTGGGAAGCATGGCTAGGATTAAAAATGTCCCTGGGAGTCTTTAGCTTAATAATCATCTATGAAACTATGATCCTAGAAAACCAAACAACTGGTAATAATGTTATTTTTAAATAAAACAAAGGGAAGGTAAAATTCATGATGACTAGGAGGCAGATGTGATTCCGTAGAACAAAACTGGGAGCAGGACAGAGGCTATAAACTACCATCATGATAGTCTAACTTCAGTGATAAAAAAATATGAAGTTACTCCGGATGCAAAGAATTTTAAGACTATCTGAAAGGTTGTGTGTCCAAGAACACAAAGCAGCATATATTTACAACATGAAGATCATGGCAACCAAAATCCTACAAAGGTCACGGCATCAAATATTGATGAATAAAAGCTATGATTTTATTCCCAGCAATCATTTTTACTGTATTTAATAAAAATCCTGTTAAGTTCTTTGACTGGGTAACCACCATATTAGATGAGAAAGTGACACTACACATTTGAACACATTAAACATTAGCGATCAAATCAGATGAATTTACAACAGGTGCTAAGGTGGTAGCATGCCTACAAAAGGAAACCTTATTTATTGTTTGTTACTAGCATGTTGATCAACACTTAGTACATCATCACTGAATACAGATGTAAGTTCATGACAACGGTATCTAAAGTGAATTGCAAATATATCAAAAGTAAACCTAACAATTTGCTTATCATTTGTAAGCAGAGGGGAAATGTAGAAATCATGCAAACAGACTATCTGTAATACTGTGCATAGGACTGAAGACATAGTCAGAAAAGAGACATAAGAAGCCATACAAGGACAGAAAGCTTAATGTAATGCAATATGTACAAGCGTGAAGGAATCTAGTAAGAATATGGAATGCTATAGATTTATAAGCATGTCAGAGAGCCAGCTGGTGTGTTATGACATTAAAAAGTATACACACAAGAACAAAACTGCAAGAAGGGAGACTTAGAGGGTGGAGACAGTGGAAACAGTAAACTGTTACTTAGAACAGTGGTGTGTTTTAGAACTTTACAAAATATTTGATGTACTTTATCTAATACATTAGTTGTGCGTCTTCAGAATTATTAGCATCAGACACCAGGTTTAACTCTTAAAAGAGAGGGTGCATGCCTTTTCAACAACACTGTATCAGCCACTATAGAAAAATATAGGGCAGGCTTAAATCAATTTCAAAAGTCAGAGGATAAAAAAATGTTGAGTTCTCCAGTGCAAGTAGCATGCACAAAGTAATCCTTTTGAGGATTATAAATAGAAAGAATCAGGAGTTAGACAAGTAAAACTTGTAATTCATCCATATAAATGATGGGCTGAATGAACATGTTATGCAATCTTTATCAGCCAACAGAACCTGTGGTTCTATGTAATCACAATGAAGTCTGCTTGCAACATGTTATCAGCCATACTTTAACCTTCATCTTTTCAGTACTGTAAGAAAAAAATGTTTTGAATGTTCTTCACTTTAAACCAATAAAAATAATGTTTTAAACTGACTGCTCGTGAAGGAGACACTGCATGCTTCCAAAACACTAATAATGTTGTATCTTCCTAAACAGTCAAACTAACTATAATCACAACAGATAGGGAAATGGTAAATGACCTCTTGAAAAGCTGTATGACTTTGTACTGATACTAAAGTCCCTTTCACTTAGTGTTATTAGCGTTCTACTTTGATGTTAAAAATATCAGAATTAACCCTCTTGGAGCAATCAGAAAGTCTGCAGTTTTTCATTTATCTTTTGATTGTTCATCTTAAAGTGCTCTTAAGGTTAATTGGAAAAATTATCTCTTCAGTACAAAACAAACAGATCCATGGAGTCTCGCTACTTCCAGACAACTAATCAGCAGCAGGTCTGTTCTGTGTATACCTGTGATACATCAAAGTCATTTCCTTGATAATCGCTAAGAGCCTTCAAACATTTCATCAGTAAAGTAGCAATGGTTCTATCAAATCTGACTTAGTTAAGTTGCCTGACTAAAGTGAACACATTAAAAAAGACTGAACCTAAAATGTATGAGCTATTATTGTGAAAAATATTTACAATCTTCCTGTAAAGTATTATACTAAATAATGCAAAACTATGTGTGTGTGTGTGTGTGTGTGTGTGTGTGTGTGTGTGTGTGTGTGTGTATGTGTGTGTGTGTGTGTGTGTGTGCGTGTGTGTGATATATATATATATATATATATATATATATATATATATATATATATATATATGTTATGTTTAGTTTGAGATCTGAGTGTCAGGCTTTATTTAAGCCTTGTATCTTTATTACACTTAAATAATTTAATTTATGCCTTAACAACATTTTAGTAAAGTGGTAATGCTGACATGAACATTTTGTTTCTATGGTTACCATGTGCCCAAACATATGCAAAGTTAGTCACCATTCAGGCGTAATTCTGCAAAATGATGCTGCATCATAAGTAAAAGACATATTTCCTTCTTAAAGTATAAGTATTAGCAAAGAGAGACTTTTCAATAATAAAAATGATACTGTATGGCAAGCTGAAACGAGAACAATCACTTTTGAATGTGTTCTCTCCTGATTTCTCCACTGTTTTAATAATCATGTACATTTGTACTAGGCATTTCTGTTTTCAAAGATATTTTGTTGAAAAATGCTTGTGACTCAAATATTTACTCCCGACTTCCCTTTATATGATATGAATTCATAATTTTTCTTCCTCACTACCGGACTATGTATCACAGACAGAACATGGTAGTTACTTATTCTTTTTTCAAACTGTTACGCTTTCATTCTTGCCTGAAATTGCATTTGTAGGAGTTTAGACACATTAAGACAAACAACAACACAAATGACTCCAAATCAATAATGTTCTTCTAAGACAATATAATAAATGATGTTTACACTTAATATTCTTTATGCTGACATAACGTAGTCTCCTCATTTTCACACCTTCTGCAAAACTGCTATAGACATTTGGCTGTTGTACTTATGTATCATGTTCAAAGTACTTCAAAAGGGTCCTTTAAACATGGAGTGACTCACAAGCAAAGTGGTTGAACTGGATTTGGGTGCTGTGGCAAACGTGGCTTAATATATTTCTTTTAAAAGAAATCAAGATGATGCCAGGAAGTTTGCACTGATCTTCAACATCTCTTTTCAAAATCTTTGTCATGAAAGTAATCCCAAAAGAACTGTTCAGTTTTGGAAAGGAAGAAACAGAAGATCAGAAATGTAATTTTTGTTATCATTGTGCAAAAGCGCAGAATGTTCCTTTCATTAATAAAACTGTATTTAAAAGGTGTCATCTCACATACCCATCTAAAACTATCATTAAATGGTAATAATGCTTCCAGAAATGAAATCCCAAAATCAGCAACAGCCTATAAGGAAAGCTGTTTTCTGAGCACACTTGATAGAAATTAATGCCTAACAGAAACTGCTTTTTTGACCACAAAACCATACTAAAAGCAAATATTGCCAGCATTTTGATAGGCCTTTATAATAGAGACAGTACAACTTGTAGGTGTGTGATATAAAGACCGAGCCACAGTGATTAAAAGGCTTCCTCACACCCACTTTGGGTACTGATCCAGTTGACCATCAGTTGCTCTGTGTTGATCCATCTGTTTGTACCTTATATATCCCTTGTACTACCCCTTGTTGGGGCTGGAAACACTATGGCCATTGATGGGTTGTAAAGGGAAAAGGGAAACAGAGAGTGGAACAACCCAGCAGCATTGCTTACAGTATTTTAGCATAGAGGGTAATTTTTGTCATGCCCTAATTGGCACTGCTAGAAATGTCATGTAACTCCTGCAACCCTTTTTATTCTAAATTCAACAGCTATCTGATATGCAATGACAGCATTACCTCCAACAGGGTGCAAGCGCTAGATCAGATGCAGAAACACCGCCCTCTGTCCTAGAAGGGACAACCTGATTGCTGCTACTTCTTTCCCTCCCTATCCACCCTGATCCTCCAGCTCCTGAGAAGCCAGTGGAATGCAGGGCATCTAGGTCAACAGTTAGGGCTCCCTCCCTTTATAGTATGAAGCTGATGATTAAAAGAATTTTACAAACAATCCCAAGGAAATGTGAGTCTCTTTAGATCAATAGGAGTTCGCCTGTAATATTATTTTACTACTTTGTCATGATGAATAATTGAAAAGTCAGCAGCTCACATGGCAAGTACAGAGGCAAAGATTATGTGACATGCAGTGCCCAATAACAGCACCCATGGTACTTAAAGATATGTCCTCATAGCCTGCACCCCGTTTTCTCTAGAAAATAAAACTAAATTCAGCATGTACATTAATTAACACTGCATGAATTATTTACATGTGCAACATTTTTTCAATATGTGCTGTGCATGTCATGAGCTATACAATGAAGTTTTTTTTTTTGCTATATATTAGAGAACCATGATTGCAGTGCTTGGAAATATATGGCTTTGTGTGACTACAGTGAAATATATATTAACCCCAAAATTGCTATATCTCGGTATATTCCCTCTCCATAAAGTACAGTAGCAGGGGTGTCATGGAGCAGACCTATATTAAGGGGTGCAGGAGGTTGCCCCCTGCGAAAAAATCTTTATATGTACATTAATGAAAACTACTATTCAAAACTCAGAACGCTACTCACATAAAAAATCATCAAAAAACAAAAAGAAAAAAGCAGGTGTCACACCAATTACTGAACACAAATTTAGTGAATAAGCACTTTTGCCTTTTAAAAAAACAGACTTAAATCAAAATACCAAGAGTCATACAAGTGTGATTTAAATATCCTTGCGTGTGATAAATATGTTATCAAAACAACCAGTATAACTCTCCTTTTCCTTCAAGAGTAGAAGAATAGTCATTGCTTCTTTTAGGAGTGCCTTGCCAGGGTATTTTGCTATCAGCCAGAAACAAAAGAGACACTATGGCAGTTAAAGCTGGGGGCAGATAGCCCTCCAGGCTTGAATGATATGGTTAATATAAAATGTCTTTTGGCTAATAGAAAACTGGTTAATCAACATTAAAATTGTATTTTAACCGTGGGTAATGCCGTATGTTTTACCTTAATAAGTACAACATTATGATTATCACATTGTTTTATTGTATAATTAAGCAATTAAAGTTTAATGAGGGACTGGTTTTAATATTTGAAGATGTGAATGAAAAGAAGTATTTGTATTTCTGATGAAGTCTGATTGACGAAAGTATTGAATAAATTGTTTACGCTAAACCAGTTTGTTTGTTCCTCTGCTCGCACCACTGTTGCCCTGGGATTCAGCAAGCAGCCGTGCAGCAATAAGTTATTCCTGCACACCAGGGACTGCTCCTATACAGCACAGCAGCGCGCCTTGCATATTCATGAAGGCACACTGCCTGTGCTGTTAAACTAACACGGAGTCGTGTACAAGTGCAGGGGGTGTGTTTGAGACCAGAGCTCTCACAATACACATGCCCCTGCACTACAGAATTGCCTTTCAGCAATTAAAATAAGCGAGAATGTTCATAACACCCCCAACACATCAGGAGTACATACCTCTCAACTGTACAGATTTTTGCAGAATGTCCACAGTTTTGTCTCATATCTCATACTTTTGGTGTGTTCCTCCTAAATCTGTACCTTTCTGGAAAATAGCTGAGGATTGAAGTCATTAAATAATGACAAACATTTGAGTTTAAAAGACTCCACGTCCATCAGAAAATCCATGCTAATGCAAGACCTATCATCAACTGTCTAAGTTTGTAAGAGCAATATTTAAAATCTGTCCCTCTATTTGTCCCCCCATCATTTTAGGGTTTGTCCAGAGTTTTTGCTCCAAGAGGTTGAGAGGTATGCCCATCATGAAGCAGAAAGTTGATAAAATATTAGGTTTAGGATTAGCAGGGATATTCTGAAGGATATAGATATAATAACACAACAAAACTTTTTTTTATAAATGTGATACAGTTGAAGTGTAGCTGCGTGGGTGTGCCTGTTGCTTAGCTATGCTTAGTCCAGATTAAACAGCACAAGAAGTTAAATAGCAAGAGACATACAACATAAGCAGTATTGTAGTAGTATAGTGGCGAGAGTGTACACTTTGCAAGCAGCCATTCCCAGTTCAATCCCTACTGTAACCAATTCATGTTTTAAATGTGAAAACAGTGCATAAATTATTTTGTTTTGTATTACCTACTAAATAACATATATTTGTTAACTGAAGTACTGCATTAGGTCCAGATGTGAGGTGTCAGTGTAATAAAGTTGTGAAATCCCCATATAAACGCAAGTGCTCCATACAGTATAGTCACACATGAATAAATGTAATGAAAGCACATAGGGGGATATCAGGGTCAGTAAACAAATTTATAATATGTAATGAATGATGAATCAAAGCCATACAGCAGATAGTCTTTAAAATAAAAAATATGCAACACTAAGCATTGCACAGCTCTCTTACTAGGTGTAAGCATTGTGTAAATATGACTGCTAAGCAATGAGTAGCCCAGCTAAGTGGATTTGCCCATTGGTAAGCAGTGCTGAACCTGTCCCTTTGAGCAATGCCAACCTTAGCTAAGCAGGTTTGCCTGTAGTTTAGCTTAGCTCAGCATATTCAAAACCATCAAATCACGGCAAAGGGTGAGAAAGTGGCAGTATTTAAACCCCACAGCCGGGAATACAGCTCATAACTGGTTGCAGCTTCCCACTGTAGGCAGCATGGCTGGAGTTGGAGAGGGATTGCACTTCCGGGTACAGTGCTGAGGCATCCAGGAGTCCAAGGTCATGGTAGGACTCCTGGTAAAAGAACATGATGAGAGACTGCCCCAGGGCCAGTAGCAAGGCTCCCAATATAAAGCAGAAGCTTGGGACCATCTCACCCGTGACCTCACCAGTGCCACTGGTATCCCTCGGACTGGTGACCAGGTCAGGTACCACTATGCTGACTTGAAATGGAGGAAGAGGGAACTCTTGGAATCAAGGCAGAGGGGTGATGTCCCAGCAGTGTGTAAGTACTCATACCCGTAACTGTTTAATAATGTCCAGCTTGTGTATATGATGGATAGGTATGGCTAAATATTTCTGTATTTCTCTTACAGTTGCAGCTGAGCGGGCTGTGACTCAGGAAGCCCATGCGAGTAGGCTGCAAAGGCTGGGTCGCGAGGCTGGTGAGTAATAATCCTACTTGTAGTAGTCATACCAAATAAATATAAAAGTAGTAGATAGTCAGCTGCCAGTATAAAAACTGTTTTTTGTATGGGTTGTACTGAATAAGCCAGACAATATGACAGCAATAGTCCCATAGAGGTTGTATTTAAATAAAACCATAACTGCCTGGCAATAAAGCTGTAAATCCTGGACTGGTCGTGTTACTCTGGTATCGTATGGCATTTTTAGTGTTGCATTCTCTGAATAGTAATGTTGTATTAACCACTGTTACCCACACTGTGCTACATAATAAAAATGTCTAGGAATGTCTGTATAAGACTGTTGTAATTACAAGGTCAGATTGTACAACCGAGAGAGACTTAGAAAGAAAACAGTGAAGTGATAGACAGCAATATCAAAATAGCACAGTCTACTGTGACTTAAATTGTTGTATTTTTAGCAGGCACAGCCATGTTTCGAATCCTGGGAGTGGTAGTAAGCTGTATGCATAATCATACCTTTCAACTGTACAGATTTGTTCAGAATGTCCAGATAACTGTCTCATATTTTCTGCCTGTTCCCTTGTCCCCGTGGCAAATCAGTTGGATGATCTCAGATTTGTAATCAGCAGATAATGATACACATTTGATTTTCAGACATCAAAACCTTCAGAAAATGTACATGAAAACAAATCATGTCACTCTTATCAGCCCTCCAAGTTTATGAGAGCAATATTCAAAATATGTCCCATTTCCACTCCATGTTATCAAGCTTTGACCAGAGTGTGTGCAATAAGAGATTGAGAGGTATGTGCATAATATTAACTTGGAATCTGGGAATATGTATAGAAACAGTCAGGTACTATTAACAAACATTCCCTCCACAGGTATACCAGGTAAGAGATGTAGAATATAGCTATAACACAGTTGAAGTATACACTTGTTTACAAACATACCACTGGCCAAACTAAGGCCATAGGGTAGTGTAATAATACCTGTACCTTAATGATTACAGCAATGAGCATTAAAGTTGTGAGAACTACAAGGATATATAAGTTGTTAATTGACATCTGCCTCTCCCCCTGCCATATCTGCATAACTAATCTGAACACACACACATCAATGGGGTATGTTTGCACCAAACTTACTGTTGGGACATATATCCTATTGTGTAACAAATATTGAAATGTGCTTCTATTTATGTTCCATGTTGAAATACTATCATTGGTGGCCTGTTGCTAACAATGTAACCTGCATGCCATTGTAATGGAATGTAATTGGAACAGCTGCATAGCAAACAGAACACATGCATATATGGAACCACAGTGGCCATTACAATGGCATGCAGGTTACATTGTTAGCAACAGGCAGGGGGAAAGAGAGATGTTAATTAACAACTATTATATCCTTGCAGTATGAGGTCCTCAGACCTTTTTACCTGTTTATGTCTTGCAGGTACCATGTCAATAGAGTGACTGCCGGCATTCACTCCACAAGAGAATAACATCCTCATCAACTTCATGGGGCATCACCATGGAACCCTCTTTGGGCGTACAGCTCATGATTTGCAGGAGAGGACTGCCTTGTGGAATGGGCTCATCCACAGGGTAAACAATGTCAGCCTGCATAACCGCAGTTATGAGCAAATGCGACATCGTTGCACTAACCTCATCTGCCACACCCATCAGCATGCTGCTGCAGTTAGGAGGGACCAGCTAGCCACAGGTGGGGGTCATGCCATCCAGTCTCCACTGACACATGTGGAAGGGCTCCTTGCCAGCCTTGGGGCACTGCCCACCAGCAAAGTCAAGAACCAGAAGATAGCATTGTGGAGGTGGGTGCTACCCACACAATGGACGAGGAGTGTGCAGTAAGGCCCCAGGGGACATTAGTAGACCACTGTTGCTTATCCATCCTCATCTGTAAAGTATCTTCATGCATATGTCAGATAACATAGTCAGTCGCTGCATTGTAATAATAAACAGATGTGGATAATCTGTAGTATTGTGGGTTTGCACTGTTGATGTACTGAAATGCTGTTCCCACCCTGTACCAATGTCATAGGTGTGACTACTGACATCACATCTCTCACACAACTATGTAGGTCCCTCTGATATACCTCTGGGGCAGCAGCCTGTAGCTGGTGACTATGGAGGTCTTTTGTTCAGGTTTGCCAATAAACCGGCCATGTTATGGCCATGGCATTTGCCATGCACACATTTAACACACAAGCCCATAATGCATGCTGTACATGTTCACTTATTGTTGTTGTTAACTGCACTGCATCACAGTGGTCACCATGGTGGCAGATCTGAAGGGTATGTAAGAGTCCTGCAGTATAACTAACAGTCTGTCAGTGCAAGATGTGTGGACAGAAATGAACATAATGGTGGGACAAATGGCCTACACTAGGGATATGTCTGAAACATTACCCTTATACAGTGGCTACAACAGTGAGTGTATATACCAGTATTACAATGGCAACTGTTACATATCTACACAATATCATATCACAATACCACATTCTATGACTTCTAAAACCTGTAATGTGATCCTAACTTGAGCAATGAATGTGTAAGATGGAATCCTGTGTTAGTACAACAAATATGGGGAATAGATACCTTAACAATGGAAGCATATGTGTGCACACACTCCAAGTAACATATTGTGGAAGCAGCTTTTGAGGTACTGCAGCATTCACTCATATTGAGTATGCACATTCCATCAAGTACAGGTCCTCAATGTCACAGCAAGTAATGGTCTGCTGTCCAAGAAGTATGTCCATGACATTTGCCCACTCACCTGCAAAAGAGGCAGCTGTGGTTTGCACACATCTCACAAACCATGGAATGGATCCCATATCCAAAAGGTAGCACTCAAGGGTGGGAGACCTAGCCTTACCTTGCCATTGCATATACCATGGCAAACAGTGCAGACAAGCATGTATGTGATGATGAACTAAGGGACGCCATTAGTGTAGAAAATAAACAGATGCCCATCCAAGACAGATGACAACATATGTTGCAAACTGGTCACAGAGGCTGCCCAGGCACATGCAGCAACACTGAGGGACTTGTAGGAATGCCTAGCAAGTACTGCCTGTGCAGTACCTGTGTCGACAATTACCTGGACTCTGCATAAGTGTGGCCTATGGGTTAGGGTAATCAGACGGAAGAGTTGTTCTACAGGAGACATCATCTAGGGCTCTCTACAGGTAGCATATGTATAACATCAAGTCTCCCAAAGGCATGTGTTGCAATGTGTAATGGTGTACCGAGACCAAGAATGACACCTACAGACAGTATTAATAAAGATACATATGCTGCACAAGCAACACTTCACTCACCCTCAGGCTCACCATCCCCAGCTGCACCTTGCTGGTGCCAGTATACACCTGTAGGTTTGTTGTTCATTAGCAGGAACTAGGTCGGTAGACATGGTGTTCTGAATTTGGGACATTGCAAAATGACACTCATGTGTGGCCCATAGTTGTCAAGCATCTGCAAAAAGGCCGAGGATGGGAAGGTGTGTCATCCTCAAACACAACAGTGAACTGAAGCATACATCCAAAGCTCACTAAGAATTGCTGTATCTGAACACAGTCAAGGTCATGCATTGTGCCAGACATAACCCTGGCTCCACAGCAATAGTGAAGGCATTGTGTGACCGCCAAGCGCTGTGCACATGAGCTAACCTTGCAATCTGGCAGAGTTGAGGGACATTTGTAGGGTGGAGTGACCAAATAATGGCATGTGAAAATGGGCTATGCTAGTATACACCTTCCAGGAATAGTGACTCCTGTAGTTCACTTAACAGGTGCTGCAACAAACCATCATGTTAAGCATGTAAGTGTGTGCACACTTATGCAACCCACATATTGTATGCATCCCAATCAACATCTGCACAACTAACACACTTGTTTGATACTGCATTTGATTGCACAGGTCATATGTCACATATCAAGTGTGTGTAATGTTAACATATGCAGTATTGTGGCCCCATGGCATATCAGGGAAGAGGGTGGCATATCAATAAGAGTGTTCACACTCCTCATAGCCACAGTAAACTTTGGAGGTTGTCAGTATAATTGGATTTTATTGCTCATACATGCACGGCTGATGATGATATTTGCAAATCGGACAGCAGGCATTCACTATTGACATCTGTCCTCATATCAGCCCAGGTATGTGTCAGACAAACACATAGGGGCTGTGAGCAACAGAGCAGACATAACTGCCACACATTTACACATTCAGCAATGTTGTGTACCCTTGTGATGTATGGTACACAGTACATGGCAGGGTGCTGAACAGGTGCACAGCAATGCTGTATACATGGGTGCAATGTGTTCCAGGGAAAGGGGCTTCACCTACTAACACAACTCAAGCATCACAGAGATGTATAATGTTGGTAACAGGGATTGAGTATAGCTGCAGTGCATGCTGTTGAGTGCCATATCTCATGCATGTTGACAGTTGGGTGATGGGAGGTCTGTGTAATATCTTTGAGCCACCTCACCTGTAAGTGCATGTGTGTGTGTGTGTGTGTGTGTGTGTGTGTGTGTGTGTGTGTGTGTGTGTGTGTGTGTGTGTGTGTGCATGTGTGTAGAGGTAAGCAATGATGTACAGGTCTTAAAGTACATTTTCTGTTTTCCCTCACAGGTGGCGAGGTGGGTCAGGGTCGCTCCTGCAGGCAAACTGATGTTAGTGTCCATACAGACTCTGACAATGATGATAGATATGATGAGGCACAGGCAGGGTTGTCAAGGGCTGAAGCTGTGCCATCAGTTGACATACCACCATTATCCACCCCATCCCCACACACAGTCACATTGCCTATACATACCCCATCACCAGTGGCCATAGATGAGGGTCAGTTGGCAGGTGGTGGCATTGGACAGGACAGTGTGGGGACTATGGCAAGGTTGTCTGTACACAGCAGCCATAGCCGGATGACCAGTGAGGTACCTCACAGGCAGATGTACAGGGATGCTCATAGGAGAGCTGCTGGCCATCATGCCCCTGGCAGGTGTCACAGCAGGCGTCACCAGCCACATGTTTTGGGCCATCATGGAGGCACAGGTATGTATCTAACATCATACCAGACAGGGACTGAGGCTCTAGAGGGCTACTCATTCTGCTGTTATTGACAACATCCATGATCTCGCAGGTGCACACAGTTATTTTGCAGAGGTCCTGGATAGACAGTTGGGTAAGATGGTGGGAATCCTTGACCATGCAATGTCTGTGTTAGAGCATATGTTGGGAGTAGGGTGACAGCCACGTGGACGTAGGTCAGCAAATCCAACAGGTGGAGGTCTATGTGGATGTGCAACAAGTCAGAGCCGCTCCCGTAGTGGCAGTACCAGCACCAGAACTGCAGGGGGGTGCTGTCCACACCACAACACAGCAGGCCATGTGCACATGGCCCTGGCCGGTCCCACCAGGGACCCGGATCCAGCGGACATTAGTAATTATCAGGGGAGAGTAGCATATCTGGTCTTGTACCCGGTAGTGCCCGTGGAACCCCTGGCAGGCCTAGTTCTCATGTCCGTGGCAAGAGATGGTGAACTGCACACTCTGCCATGTACGGTCTGCAGCTGTCCAACAAACCCCTGTATAGGTCAGCCACATGGCCGAACTGTGTGCATACATGCACCCACAAACACATACATCAGCAACACAGCTAGGACACCTCCATACCCACACATACCATATCTGCATGGCCCAATTAATAATGAAATGCCCTAACATGCACACACATGATGTCAACCAAATGGCTCAGCCTAGGTCTCTGGCAAACCCACGACACACGCTGTGCGTATGATGACAGGCTAATACGGTTGTGATGCACAGGGTGAATGTACTAAGGTGTAGCAATGCAATGCTGTGTAACATGTTTTCAGCAGGAATGTTTAATGCTTACATGTCAGGATGTGTAGCTATCCAGCCATGATGTATTATAGCTGTTATTAACACTGACTGATAGTGGTCTCCATAATGTAGTAGTCAGTTTGTATTGTAGGTGTCTATGTGTCAGCAGGCTGTTGGTCTGCTGTTGTTTCCTACAAGGGGTATGGCACTGTGGTGACACATTGACTGTGCCATATCCTGGGTACAGCTGAACACAAGTAACAGGTCTGTATAAGAGTTACTGCATGTGCCACATGGCTAATAGGTCTGAGGGATGTATACAGGTGAGTGCATGGTGGCTGACGTCAGCAGCCCTTCTACATTGAACAATGGTAAGTGTACTGGGTGGCACACACCACATGTCTGTGTATAACACACACACACACACACACACACAGACAGACTTTGGTGTTGATGCAATACACAGAGAATACTGTACAGATGGATGTACTTAATTTTGCAGTGAACCCATTTTAGCCTATGTAATTCCACCAAGACATAATAGGCAAAATATCATATCAGTAAATAATCAATCTGCTACTTTAATGTCATTGACGATGGTACTGGCAGGGTGTATGTCCCCTTCCCAAATGTAGTCCAATCCCAGTGTTGGTAAACATAGGTGTGCTGGTGTGGGTGGCACAGCCCTACACTTTGGAGTGTGTGGGGTGTTGTAGAGCCGCACATAGTGTGAGTGACGACTACTTAACCTGTTAATATACACTGTACAGTATTACAGCAGACTAAGCATGGGGATACACACAAAAATAACCCCAATGAGGGTGGCTGTGTCCACAACATCGACAGCCAACTATATATACCAACTCCAGTATCACTGTACAGCTATACAGTGGGGAAGAGGGCTTTTACACATCTACTACTAGTTTTGATGGAATTAATTTTCTTGACATGATTCCTTTTAAATGTTAACACTTGCCAGTCAGTTCTCAGACAGGTGACCTCCTGAGACATATATTCTGCAAACTGAAGTAGATCCCTTCACATACACACACACTTACTTGGAAACACTGAGAGCAGAACCCCTACCTAGGTACTTATTGCTACTAATGTGTTTGGCCTTAATTGCACACACCATACAGCTTTTAGGATGAGGTGTGTCCCGAGTCTCTTGTTAAGTGAGGAACATCACCAGGCCATGTACAGTATGGTAATGGGGGATGCACAGGGTGTTAATGGACAATACATAGTATGCCATACTGTCATATACACATTGACAAACACATAACAGTCATAGACACATCTGAGAGACCTGGGTTTATCAGTGCTACTTACCTTGTCAATGAGTCCATTCTGTTACAGATAAATTGCACACAGCACATTCATCATTGGGCTGGATAGTGTATTCAGTTACCTGTATGGTTGATGGTAACAGTGGTCCTCATACAGTGGACCTTAGGACATGTACTGGGGGTACCATGGTGTAAAGACAAAATACCCAGCACCCACACCCCACATTGGATATTTTACTCACTGAAACCCATGATAATACTCTGACATACCCACAATCACAAATTGACAAGGACTGCAATATAACCCCTTGTCTATCTCATCAGTGCTACTACAGGGATATGCATTTATTGCACATGCCACAGGGATAGTAGGGTGATGGTTTGCCATTGCTTTCCTAATGTCAGCAACATCACTATGTCTTATACTGTATGGCCAGGTGTATTGTATTTGGAAAATGTGGCATCAGAATGCTGTATCCTATAAATATACAGACTTGCACACATACACACACTTGCCAGGACTCAGGGGGTAATCCATGCCTATCTACCCATTTGTACAACAGTGTTTTGTTGGTACTACAAGCTCCAGGTAGCCCATAGGGTGAAGAGTGTAACAAGGTACATTTAATGTCCATTACAACAGCAGCCATTTCTAACCATGGCAATAGGGGGTGTAGTGTGTGAGAAGGTCCTCAGGGTATTATCAACTGCAGGCTTACAAATACGCAGACACTGTTATTCTCAGCAATACACACTGACACATTTGCCAATACTGGGGTCCATAGGTGCAGGTGTTCCTAGGTGTGTACCAGGATATTGTCCATGGAGAGATGAGAAGAGCAGGGGGATGAGGGTACAGTGGTATCATGCCACCTGAAATGTGTCAGCAGGCCATCTATCAACTAATGCCATGTGAGTGATCCTCAGGGTAAGAGTTAAATGCAACATCCAATCATCTGGTTGTCTCTTGCAGCGGGCCAGTGAGGTGCTCCAGCTGACATGTATGCAATATATATTACATAACATGGCCAGTGTCTGGGTTGGAGACCTGTACCCAAGCATGTTCTGTTGACTGTGGTAGTCTTGCTGAGGTATCTATGGCATATTGTGCATACGGGGTGGGGTTTCCTAGCTGTGGCATTCATAACACAGATGGGCAGAAATGTCAGTGTCAGTCAAGCATAGATTGCCTGTGAGCAGCCAAGATGGATACCTGACATCTGCACATCTGTACAGAGAAGAGACAGAAATCAGCTAGCCATCTGGTTATGCATTAGGATTAATCCTTTGACAGATAGATGTCTGACACTGAAAGGTATGCCATTACTACATGACAGCAGCCCTCAATGACATGTCCTATACACATAGTAGTCTACAGTTAATATCCACATATCAGATCATTATCCAGTAGCAAGTACTTGATAACACACAGCTCACACACCAAGAACACGATAGTCAGTACTCAGAGTCCAGCTCTGCATGCAGGGGTGTATGGTTCAAGTACTACAATCTGCAATCTACTCTTACTTGGGAAAGCACTGTTAACAGTAGTAACATAATGATACAATACATGCAAGTGTGACTGCATATAACCTGGGATGCTACCCATGTATGAAACACATACAAAAGGAAAACATTGTTGTACTAGCCATATATACTCAGGTGTCCCAGACAGTATACTCACACCCCTTGCTACTGTGATGGCAGCATACAGAAGCATGTTATGTACATGGAATTGCATACACTTACTAAAGATGTCACTACCATGCTATTTCATCACACTATAATGGGATCACTGGTTACCAGGGCTGAGCTATGCTTAGCAGATTTAAGCATTACTTAAATGTAAATGCTAAGTAAATTTGCACACTGGTAAATGAAGCCTACACGGTGTAAGAGGCTTTTCATTTCCATACGTTAGCAGTGCTTACCATTGGATAAACCCATGAAAAAACACTTAAAGCTGCTCAAAACTGCCTTAACCACTCTGTTTCCAAAAGTCCTTGTTCTGTCTAGCAACAAAATAAACAGCCCTTGCAGGCTTGAACCCAGGACTCTGCACACTAGAGTCACAGCAGTTAACCACTAAGCCCTCACAGCTATAATTAAGGCTGTTGTTTTTCCAATATATCTGTCAGTACACATACTGAATAGTATTGAACAACTGCTTTGACTTCTACAATTGTGTACTGCTTGTCAATGATATTAGTGTTGAATCAAGTATGTTGTTATATCTAAATATACACATATCAGATAAATACGGTGTGATACATCTGGGAAGGTATATACAACAGTTATGTCTACACATAACAAGGATATATATATATATATATATATATATATATATATAAATATATATATATACATATGTAGATATATGTATACATGTACATACACATATTTATATATATGTAAATTTATTTATATATATATATATATATATATATATATATATATATGTGTGTGTGTGTGAGTGTGTGTGTGTGTGTATGTGTATATATGGGTTCACTTTATAACATCAAAATACTGAAATGCCGAATTTCAGTATCTCGAAGCTATAAAGTCGAATGTGAAAAATAGCAAATGTTCATAATCGTGAATTTGACGTATGTCGAAAATATGTTGAATTCGCAGTTATGAAGTTGCGCTACGTAATGTCCGGGTTTGTGTTTTGTTGGTGCGCGGTGCCGTGTTTGGATGTAGGTGTTATGTCAGGTAAGTGAGTGTTTTGTAAGGGTTTTGAGTGGGAGTTAGTGTGTGTGTGAGGGATTGGAGAATGTGCGTGAGGTTTTGTGTTGTGTTTGTGCGATCTCGGAGTTAGTATATATAAGTAGGGGGGTGTGGGGGGAGCAGCCCCCCACATGGGGTGCAGGGGCTTGTCCCCTTATGTTTGTGAGTTGTGTATGTGTGTTTTTTTTTGTTTATGTTGTGATGTGGGTGTTGTGTTGTATGTTTAGTGTAGTGTGTGCGGTGTTTTTGGTTATGTGGTTTAGCGGTTTTTGTTTGTCGGTGTTTTGTGGATTCGGTTTTATAGTCTTGAGATACTGAAATTCGATATTTCAGCATTTCGAGGTTATAAAGTGAATCCGTATATATATATATATATATATATATATATATATATATATATATATATATATATGTGTGTGTATAAGTGTATATATATATATATATATATATATATATATATATATATATATATATATATATTTTTATATATATGTGTGTGTGTGTGTGTGTGTATGTTTATGTATATATATAACCACATCGCCACAGTGGTCAGGAAATCCTTCTACATGGCGAGTACAATGCCCCTTTTGGTATGTACATGTACCTCACAAGACATCTACAACAACTGGAAAGGCTGCAAAAATACCTCACAAAGAGGATTACTGGCCTCAAACAGATGCCTTATGCAGACCGTCTCAAAAAACTCCAGCTTTACTCAGTCGCATATCGCCTACTCAGAGGCGATCTCTACCTAACATACAAAGCTATGTCAAACCAAGAGCTGTTGGACATGCTCCACTTAAAGAAATCCCAATCCCTCAGAGCTACACGCTCTAGGGACCTAAACCTTGTCACCACAATAAACAGAACATGCTGGAGGGATAGATTCCTGTCCCGGAGACTTCCCATACTCTGGAACAGACTACCTATCTATGTCAAACAGAGCTCCTCATTAGCACTCTTCAAGAAAAAATTTGATGATTGGATGGGTAATAGAAATTCACTCCAGGGATCACTTCTGTGGTTCTGCTTGACAGGGGCACAGGAAAATGATTTTCTTGGGTGGTGAAAGCCAGGGTACCTTTTTGGCTAGGCTTGTATAGGCCATAGGGTCAATAGCCTAGTACCTACCTATGAACCTATGAACCTATATATTATATATATGTATGTATATATATGTGTGTGTGTATATGTGTATACATATTTAAACTTAAATAGAGAAGAAAGAAAAGCTTTGCTGGATCTTAAAAAGATCACAACTTATGTTTTATGAAGGGTGAGATGGTTATTATGCGGACGTCAAATTATAATGAGGCAATGGAAAATATTATATGTAATGAAAATGAATATTATGAGGTAGCTTATGAAACTATTAGTAGAAATCATAGATATGTGAAATATTCCCCCAGATTTACTAATCTTTTGTGCAGGACTAGCTTAGTCCTGCACGTAATTGGCCATTTAGGGGCCGGATGGCAGCACACCATGCATATTAATGAAGGGGCGCTGCCTGAGCTCCTAATCTTACATGGAGCATGTAAGAGTGCAGGGGGCATGTCTGAGAGCAGATCTTTCAGAATATACATGGCCCGCAATGAAGAACAGCAGAAATGCAAAAGGAATGAGCGAGACTGCTCATAGGTGTCCGCATATCCCCCGCAACATCCCCCCATGTGTACAACAGCAATAGTAAATACAAACCAAATAAATAAAACTTTTTGTTTATTATGAATCCGATTAAAGATAACCATAGGTGCCCGGGTTTGTCCATCGCTTAGCTATGGTTAATGCAGCTTAAATGGCTGAAGAGGATAACAAGGAAGATATATGCAAATGAAGCAGTATAGCAATAGTGTAGTGGGCAGAGCATGCGCCTTACGAACAGGCATTCCCAGTTTGAGTTCCACTGCAACACATTCCATTTTCCATGGCAAATCACGTTATGACCAATATTTTAGTTGCATATCCTACTAAATAATATATATTTGTGAACTGAAGTACTGCATCAAATGCAGATGTAAGGTGTCAGTGTCATAATGTTACAAAGTCCACAGATAAGCACATGTGCCCCATGCAGTATATGTACACAGGAATCATGGATACAAATGGAAGGTAAAATGTGTAATGAAAGACAACTCCATACAGCTTCCAAATCCCCCACCATCCCAAGATTGATTAGATATTACTGTCTAAATCAGTGCAATTGTAAGCAAGTTTAAGCACTAATAAGCAAGTGTACACACCAATAAGCAGTAGTAAGCATATTTAAGCACTAGTGAGTTTAAGCCTGTTTGCATGAGGGTAAGCAATGCACACACAGGTTAAGCAATATTGTAGCTAACTCTCTGTAAGCATATTTAACTGGAGGTTAGCATTGCTTACCCTCACGCAAACCCGCTTACAACTGCTCAAAAGTGCCTTAATCACTCTGTATCCAATGGCCCGTGTTCTGTCCAGCAACAAAATAAACAGCCTTGCATGTCTTGAACCCAGAACCTTATACACTATAGTCACAGTAATTAACCACCAAGCCATCACAGCAGTACAGAAGAATGATGTATCAGCAAACAAGTCCTCACTACACTAAAATCAAATTGAACCTGTGAAAGGAATCAGTATACAGTCATATGTTCTATAACCCACTACATAACATAAATATGTGAACTGGAGAACAGCAGTAAACCCAGATGTGAGGTGTAATTGTAAGAGTGCTGAAGTCCACAATAAAACACAAGGATCCCATACAGTGTACATACACATGAATCATGGATACCAGGCATATATATAAGATGTAATGAATAATAAATCAATGCCAAAAAGAAAAGAAAATGCAAAGTCTAATGTAAGCAATGCTAAGCATTGCACAGGCCAGCTTAGGAGGTGTAAGCAATGTGTAGGCCAGCTGACTCAATGTGCCCAGTGGTATACCCCTTTAAACAATGCCAACCTTAGGTAAGCAGGTTTTCCCATAGCCTAGCTTTTTCAAAACTAGCCAATCACGGAAAAGTGTGGGAAATCATCCCTACTTAAATCCAACAGGCAGGAATACATCTCATAACTGGTTGTAGCTTCCCCTTGCAGGCACAATGGCAGAAAGGGGAGAAGGTGTGCCCTTACGGGCACAGTGCTGGTGTATCCAGGAGTCTAGAGTCATGGCAGGACTCCTTGTCAAAGACCATGAGCAGAGACTGCTGCAGGGCCAGTACCAGGGTTTCCAATATAAGGCAGAAGCCAAGGACCATCTTGCCTGTGACCTCACCAGTGCCACTGGCATACCCCGAACTGGTGAATAGGTCAGCCATCACTATGCTGACCTGAAGCAGCATAAGGGAGATGACCTATTGGAGCAGTGAATCCAAGAGGCTAGAATGGCAGGGACTGTCCCAGCTGTGTGCCAGTATCTCCACTATGTGTGTAATAATTGTCAGCTCATGTATATCATGGATAGGTATGGCTAAATATTCCTCTTATTTCCTCCACAGCAGCAAGTAAGCGGGTGGTGAACCAATGGGCCCATGGATGTCACCTGGACAGGTTGCAATGCGAGACAGGTCAGTAATACTCCTGCATGTACTGTCATAAGAAATAAACCTAAAAGTATTGTTTAAGACAAGTACTGCATACACCAGAGAATATGGCAAGAAGAGTCTCATATAGTTTGTATGTAAATAAAAGCGTAATAGCCTGACAATAAAGGTCTAACTGCTGGACTGCATGCGTATACTCTGGTATCACGTGGTAATGTAGATTTGCAATCATGTAATAGTCCTGTTGTATTAAGCACTGTTACCCACACTGTGCACCATAAATAGAATGTGTAGGAATGCCTGTATATGACTGGTGTAATCCCTATAGGCCATTTAGTACAACTGAGAGACACATAGACAGAAAACTGTGAGAAGGCAGACAACACAATCTGAATAGCACATGCAACTGAGACGAGAACTGTTGTATTTGTAGCACACACAGCCATGGTTCGAATCCTGGCAGTTGCAGTAGTCTGCATACAGAACCATACCCCACAACTGTACAGATGTCCAGAATGTTTAGTAAAGTGGCCCATATCTGTTGCCTGTCAACCTGTCTCCCTGGGAAATCAGTGGGATGATCCCAGAAGTATAGGCAGCAAACAGGAAATACAACTGATTGACACACATCTATGACAACAAAGCTGGCACACTAGCAACTCCACAAAACCTTATGAGAGTAAGAAGCCACGTATGTCCCATTTCCACCCCCATGTTGTCAAGCTGTAGCCAGAGTGCGTACAGTAACAGAGTGAGATGTATGTGCATAATAGTAATGTGAAATCTGGTACTGTGTGTGGCAACATTCAGGTAGTGCTAACAAACATTTTTCCCACAGGTCTGTCAGATACCAACACTGTGCCCAGAAATACAAGAATGATACCCTGTACTGGTACTGTTTACTTTGGTATTGTATGGCATTGTAACTGATGCAGTTGCTCTGAATAATAAGGTATTACTCACCACTGTCGCCCACACTGTCCTACAAAATATAACTGTCTAGGAAATCCTGTATAAGAGTGTTATAATACAAGGTCAGAATGCAAAACCACAGGATAATTATAAGACAGAAAGCAGATAGGAGATATACAGCAATATCTATATAGCACACACAACTCTGATGGACAGTGTTTAAGTTGTAGCAGACAATGGTTTGAATCCTGGCAGTAGAAGTAAGCTGCATACAGAATCATACCCCACAACTGTACAGATAAGACCAGAATGTCCAGTATATGGGCCCATATCAGCTGCCTGTCCCCCTGGGAATTCTGTGGGATGATCCCAGATGTTTAGGCAGCAAACAGGGAATGCAACTGATTGTCACACATCTATGAGAATAAACCTGTCACTCTAGCAACTCCCGAAACTGTTATGAGAGTAAAAAGCCAAGTATGTCCTATCTACATCCCCATGGTGTCAAGCTGTGACCAGAGTGTGTATAGTAACAGAGTGAAATGTATGTGCATAATACTAATGTGTAATCTGGTACATTGTGTGGTAACATTCAGGTAGTGCTAACAAATATTGCTCCCACAGGTATGTCTGACATGAACACTGTGCAGAGAAATAAAAAGCTTGATACACTGAACTGGTACTGTTTACTCTGGTATTGTATGGAATTGTGAGTGTTGCAGTTGCTCTGAATAATAAGGTATCACTGATCACTGTCACTCACATGTCACAGCACATCTGGGGCCCAACCTGGGACCTCCTCATCCATTGGTCCTACACCACCTTCGGGTGGAACTGCCTCAGGGGATGGGGCTCACCCCCCTGGGAGTGGGCACAGACAGGAACCTGTCACCTGTCACCAGGGCCGGGTCATGGTGCAGAGAGAGCTCCATCAGCAGTTCAGAGATCTTCTATGCCAGCTCGAGGGCTGCATGTCGCAACTTGAGGGTCAGTCTGGCTCTCTAACTCAGCCCCCAGTACAGCCACCTTCGGGGCTATGAAATTGCAGTGATGACTGCCCATGGGAGGGAATCTCAGCCCCACTGTTTCCACTAGGAAGATCATGGGCTTCCGATTTCCCATCCCCCTCCCCATCAAGGTGTTTATCCCCCCCACATGTTTCATATACTCCCCCTGTATGCGTCTTGTTTGTCTTGTCTGTTAACCTAACCAACCTACCTCCCCAAATGTACCTACTATCCCTCCCCAACATCCCACTCTCACCTGAAAAAAAAGGGCAATCTGTTCCCAAAAAAAATATTGCCCCCATATATAGCTGTCCATTTCGCAAACATGTCCACTCGACACGTGTAATCTGGTCTAATTGGCATCACAACATAGTAATGTTGTCCTCACACCTCTCTCAGGGGTTTGAGTGTCCAAATCTACTTCCAGAGACAGCGTATATGCACAGCTATTGCTGTAACAGAAATGGGCAGCTATGGACCTTCCCTACACCCTCCTGCACATCCCTAGCTGTTTATCCTACTGTCTTTCCCTCATTGTGCCCCTTTTTCACCACTTTCCTATCAACCCTGTTTTCTTTTCTTTTAAAGAAATTACTGCAGGGGTAAGCACTTTTAAGCAGCAGTAGGCAGGTTTAAGCTTATTTGCATGGGAGTAAGCAATGCCTATACAGGTTAAGCAATTTAGAAGCTAACTGAGTATAAGAAACTTCAACCAGAAGTTAGCAATGCTTACGTCTGCGCAAACCTGCTTACAACTGCTTAAAAGTGCCTTAATCACTCTGTATCTAATGGCCCTTCTTCTGCCCAGCAACAAAATAAACAGCTTCTGCATGGCTCTAACCCAGGACCCTGCACACCATAGCCAAAGTGGCTTACCACTAAGACATCTCAGGCATACATAACCCTGATGTTTTCACAAACATATCATCCAGTCCAATCATTCAACAGTACAGGAAATCTATTTAAACATGTAGATGTCTGTGTGGGTGTATGTACATGTATTAATATCTAAATAAATATATATATATATATATATATATATATATATATATATATATATATATATATATATATATATATATATATAAATACACACACACACACACACACACACACACACACACACACACACACACACACACACACACCCACACACACATGTGTGTGTGTATATATATATATATATATATATATATATATATATATATATATATATATATATAGGTATATATATAGACATACATCTGTAGATAAAAATGGTAACATAGCAAAAACATATATGTCCACATGCACCATTAATGGGGTTGAGAGGCAACAAAAAAAATGTATTTCTTGAACGAATATGTATTCCACCCCCACCCCCCCCCCACAGCCAAACACATCTGCCCTGTAATACACTGCCAACTGTTGCAGATCCCATAATCAGAACTTGACATGACATGGGCACAAGATGTTAACAGTATTCCATCCCATCTGTATGATGTCAGGCTGGTATCAGTAGCATATCATGCAGTACAGTCTGGCTCCCATAGGGAATGTACAATGTGGAAACAATCAACATCCCTAGGATACATATGCACAGACACATATGCATATATATATATATATATATATATATATATATATATATATATATATATATATATATACATTTGTAACTACGCATACTCACACACACAGATGTGTATAGGAAGATACATATGTAAAAGGTGTACACAATATGGAACAGCCACTATGCCTACAGTTACCACCTTACCAACTGGACACCGTATGAGCCACCCATACAAATGACAATTGTTGCCTGCAACATATACCCACAGAAAGGTCAAAGGATATAACACCACACACAGTTTTGCATACATGGGAAAGCTTTATTTGTGTACTGTTACAGTTGTATATGCCATATCATATAGCTGTTTAGACACTGACATCCATATAAACAGAGTAATGCAACTGTGAAACAGTTATACTAATACAGTATTCTGGAAAGGTTTACATCTGTTGCTGTCCAGGCCAAGGCCTTCAAGTAGTACAATAGTAAAGACAGACTGGGCCACAAGATACCAAACAATCAACAGTACGTAATACAGATGTATAGTCTAGCAACCTCTATCTGCACTCTGTACACAATCCCTAGGGGGTAAAGACCTCAGTTGACACAATGGGATGTATCTGTTACATAACAATGCATAACTCATACCATCACAATCACACTGACAAACAGAACAGTCTGTATGGCAGGAGGCAGTAGGCCTGCATTTACCCAAGGTGGATTGTATGGTAATGTACATCCAGATACCTTAAGGCAGCTTACCCCTGATACCCCCACATGTTGTAACAGCCTAGAATAGTTATGGTGCACCCCCCCCTAGACTCAATAATACAAGGAAGTATACCACTGTTACATACACTGGCCTCTGGAGTGCATAAGGGCACACATGTATTGTGTAGGTGAAGCCCGCACATATATGGACCTAACCCCACAGTATGTGTGGGGGACACAACAGCAGTGGACTGATGGCAGGAATGGCAGCATGACATACTCACAGCCCACTACAGAACAACCTCTGACAGCATGTCATGTGTGCAAAGCCTGGTATGTAGGTGGAGGACAGAGGCTGGAACACAGGCCCATATGTGTAAAACTGTTGTCATGCACTAAGCAAGTCACTGGTGTTACAGGATAGTCTGCAACATGACCTTAGTCAGGAATATGAAGTTAGAAACAGAAATGGATGTAGCCATGTATTGATAGCACTCAAAACACACACTGCCAGTCATATATCTGACACAAGACCTGCGTGGTGGACAGAAAAAAATTAATAGGCACACATCTGGCCATCAAGAGGATAGGCCCACAGTTCAGAGCTATGCAGACAGACTGCATTCCAAGTTAAACTAGCATGTACACACAAACCTTGTAACACCAGTGCTATACAATACATACAACAACACAACTCACACTCTGTCTGTAGTTCTGGAACCTCCTACAAATATGTAGCTGGCCTGAGTGTGCAAGTTCTCCTGTAAGAGGTATTGCTACCTTTTGTCTGTAACACTGATGCCCACACACAGGAAGGATGTCCATCATACAGGAAAGGTAAAGGGACCATGCCCACATGATGTAGGGATTTATAATAGTTGGTTGCCATGACAGTGGTAATTGGAAGTACTACACAGCATGCTGCATGCAGGTAGCAAGTGGAAGACACTGATTGGTGCAGAGGCCATCACCTGATCATGTGCATCACCTACAAGTTCCATGCTGCAATCTATGCAAAGCAGCTCATTCCATTTATTGGAGAGAGACTGAGAGTGAGATAGAGAGAGAGAGAGTGTGTATAAGGAAAAAAAAAGAAAAATATCAAACACTCTAGAAGAGTCTGCAGTCCCAGAACAGGTATGTGTAGTATATATGTATGTAACTGACCACAGAACTTGGTCCATAATAATGAGATAGATGATGTGGAATGCTTTATATGTGCCTTCAGGTGTTGTTGTAATAATGTTCAGCTGAACAACTGCTAAGGACAAAAGAGTCCGTTCCTGTGGGTAGTGGGCCATACCCCACAACCGTGCAGAGCAGCACTGACTGATAAGATGTAAGCCATCATAGTGTGTGTTGTGTAATGGGACTTATGTATATTATGTGGCCAATAGCTGGTGGTGGAAGTAATGCCATTATGATGGGCATGTAGGATCCACAGCCCACCCCTTGCAGGATACTCCGGGTTAATCTGTATTGTAGCATTCAGAAATGCCATAGGTGTGTAATAGGGTTACCTGCAATCTGGCCCTACATATACCCTCCTAATGTCAGGCTGTGTCCATATGTGGCACCTGTCTGTGTTGTAGCAAGGCAGAGCAGTGCAGTTGTGCAGGAAGGTGTTGTGAGATTGTGGACCTGATGTCTGAATGTACCCCACATATAGGTATGCATATGTGTACATATGTACACATATATAATATATAAAAAATATATATATATGTATGTCCACAAATATACAGATAACCATGTGTACACATATATATGAGCACATATATGCATCACATATATCTACACATATATACCTATATGCACATGTCTACATATATACAAACACACACACAAACATATACGTATGTAAATAGATGTCCCCTATATTACTACCAAGGTGCTGCATGCTATGTGCGAGGAGACAGCATACATAGCAATACATACAGATATCTACAGCTGTCAGTGTGTGCAACATGGATGGGTATGTCACATGTGAACCCCTTGTTGGGACAACATTGCCCTTGTCTGTGAATTATGGAATGGGAATATGGGAAAGTATGGCAGGTATAGTTGTAGAGGTGGTCAGGGTTGGTAGTTATAGAGGACAGCCTGCAGGGGTGGTATGTGACACATGTGGTGGGCAAATACCCTGGATGGTGCATGTGATCTGTGATGTGGATGCCCCATGGGCCTCAATATGGGCACAATGGGAACAAGCTTCTCACCCACTGCCATTCACAACAGCAGTCCACATCCTGAAGGTGCCTGGCCTGGAGGCTGAGCAGTAGGAGCATGTTGGCCCTGTGAATGTGTACCGGGTGCCTCAGCATGATGTAGCACATCCCACATGTGTCTGTGGAGGCCGTTATGGAATAGACCCTGGACCTGATCACAGGGGACAGGAACATATCTGTGTGTGCCCCGGGGGGGGACAACACCCCCTGGGTTGGTTCCACCTGTCGGTATTGCTGGAACAGTACATGAGGAGGCCCTAGGGTGGGACACACATGTAATGTGGCTGGGTAACATGGGCAGATGAATATGGAGAGGTGGTTCTGCTGGCCAATAGTACATATACATGTTATTGTGTCACTGTTATCGAACATATGTTAGTAGCAATAGTCTACACAATCCCAGAACATGTCCAACAGCATGCATAGATAACCACAATAACACAGTTTGTCAGATGTGCAGCACATACGTAGAAAGGAATACAACAGGCATATATGGAACCATTGTGGCTCTGACAATGGCATCAGGTGAATAGTCTGTAACAGGCCAGCAATGATAGTGTCCACACAGGGAACATGGCTACAAACACATTGCACAAAGCGTGGTACAGTACAATAGCTGCCTCACTGGTAGGCATGCTGTAGTCATAAGTATAATCCAAGGCAGCGAAGAGCAGCAAGAAACAGCGATGAAGCCAAAGGTAATCTCCACAAAAAGTTTATTCAAACACACGACATAAATTTCTCCAAGTCCTTCTCTCAAACACACAACATAAATTTCTCCAAATCCTTCTCTCAAGCGCTTTCGCTCAGTGCAATACTGAGCTTTGTCAAGATAAAAATGCAGGGCAGAACAACCTTATTTGTAAGTCTCTTAATGAGATCATGTGCTTTGTTAATTAAAACCAGTCAAGTTACAATTAAAATTAATTGGTGACCAATTTAAAATTAAACAGCAAGATGTTGTATGAAATACATAAAATCCTAAATAAAATACCTTTTGTTAAAAATATTGTAGTTGAAAAATATGTTATTTAAAAGATATGTCATTTGAAAATCACAAAGCATCCGTGTATAAATAAATAAATATTGTTATATGTTAATGTCCCATGAAACCACATTTGTAGTGATTGATTCTTATAACACTGTTTAGTGTGCAATAAATATTACAATGGGGTACCATGAATAAATGATGTGAGTAATAAATAGTAATAGATAAAAATCAAATGTTAAAAATACAAGAATTAAAAATAAAAATAATAATCAAGTATTAAGTGTTCAAACATTGTTACATAGATTATATTCCCTATACTCAGAATAAATATAAATATAAAATACAAATAATTTGATACAAATAAGTAATGTTGATAATCTCTTACTAAATGCTGTATGCTATAACTTAGCTCTTCTTAGTTTTAAAACACTACTTAAATTTGTGTAGTTATTTAACCCTGGCCATTTAGCTGCATCCAGTCTTAGTTGCCATATAAGCTCCCTATATTCCAATTTAGTCTCCCAGTCACCCCCTCTCTTGTCGGATGTTATCTGGTCTAACACAATGAACTTGATTTCCATATCTGGGCAGGACAAAGAGTGTTTATAAAAAGCGTTGGTCTCTTTTTTTCTTGGAAATATCGTAGAAATGCTCATAAATTCTTCTCTTTAGAGTCCTTTCTGTTTTCCCAATATAGAAACTTTGACATTTTATACATGAGCCTAAATATACAACATATTTTGCATTGCAGTTAAAATACCCATTAGACCGGAATAGATATTTCCTAGATGGGATGTATATACTATGATCATTCAACATAGCAGTGCATTGTTTGCACATTCCACATTTATAAGTTCCTTTCTTGGATCTACTACCAGTGGTATTCGTCATTTCTTTTCTTTCAAATAGCTCTTTCATGTTAGTACCCCTGCGTCTAACAAATGTGGGTTTAGTTGGAACCTTTGTTGAAAAATCATCATGCAATGTAAGAACTGGCCAATACCTTGTTATTGTTTCCTCTATCAGGTCAGAATTGCTGGAAAATGTGTGTATGTAACTAGTTTGTTCTAGCTGCTGGGTGTTCTTATGCAAGTTATCCACTTGCGGTAACATGCATCCTAAAAGTGATGGGTATTTTTCTTCTCTACATGCTGAAATTTCCATGACCAAATTCTTGATTAGTTCGGCCGGGTAGTCCCTTTCACAAAATTTCTCTTCTAAAAAGCTAACCTCGTTTGAGAAGTATTCCGCAGGGCTACACATTCTAGAAGCATGGATTAGTTGCCCTTTGATAATTCCTTTCTTTTGATAGAAAGGATGACTACTGCTAAAGTGTAGGTAAGAATTAGAATATGTGGGTTTCCTGTATACTCTTGAAGCAAATTGCCATTGGTGAAATCCTTGATTATAGTTACATCTAGATAGTTCAAACTAGTGTTACTGACCGAGTGTGTAAAGGTCAAAAAGGAAGTGGTAGAGTTAATGTAATTTACAAATTTTTGAAAATCCACCTCTGTTCCATGCCATAACAAACATATATCATCCAGGTATCTAACATAGTGTTTAATGTGTTTCACCCAGTCTGTGCCAAATATGAAAGTCTGTTCCCATTTGTGCAATACAATGTTCGCATACAAAGAGGCACAAGAGGCCCCCATTGCAACTCCCAATTTCTGTTTGTAAATTTCACCGTTAAAACAGATGAAATTATTGTTTAACACAATATCCATGAATTCGACTAGCAAATTCACAACATTGGCACCAAGATTGGCTTCTTTGACCAAAACTTCTTTGAACCAATCCAGACCTGTCAAATGTGGTATACTGGGAATAGTTGCACTATATCGATAGTTACCATTAAAAGGTCTGGGTGGTACAAATGGGATCCCATACCCTTTAGGAAGTCCCAAGAATCTTTGCATATGTGGCTTAGTGATGTAACAAACCATTTGAGGACGTAGTCAATAAATTTCCCCAAAGGTTCAGTGATGCTTCCTTCACCAGAAACTATTGGTCTGAATTTTAAAGGGTCCAGTCCTTTGTGGGTCTTTGGAATACCAAAAATTACTGGGATTCTTGGTTTGGCTACAAACAAGTAATTATATAGCTTTTTATTAATGGCTCCTTGTAAAAGGTGGTCCATTAATAGATAGTTAGTTTTGGAATATGCTATGTGTAGCTCATTTGTTGATATCAAGCCATAATGCTCAACATCCTGTAACATGTTGTAAATATGCACGTCATAGTCTATATTGTACATCAAAACTAAGCCCCCTCCTTTATCCGGTTTCATTACTCTACACCCTTCTTCCTTTAAAAACCTGATTATGTGTGTTTCATTCAAACTTAGATTCTGGGGACCTGCAGCAGGTTGTCTAATGCCAATAGCTCTTAGATCTCTTTCCACCAATTC
This sequence comes from Protopterus annectens, assembly GCF_019279795.1. Classification (NCBI taxonomy): domain Eukaryota; kingdom Metazoa; phylum Chordata; order Ceratodontiformes; family Protopteridae; genus Protopterus; species Protopterus annectens. The sequence continues at coordinate 1,451,375,783 of NC_056737.1, forward strand.
TTCAAACACCTTAGTGGAGGAGTGTGTGGGAGGGTTAAAGGTACTCTTTCTAGTAAGTACTGGTCTCTATACTTGACAGGGTTGACCCTTGAAGTATAGAGACAAATTCAATTGCCTAGCAAACATTTTAAGATCTATCAGTTCTTTTTCAAGCTTAAATGATCGTGCTGGTATAAAATGCATACCTCTTGTAAATAAGTTAAAATATTCCTTCGTTATCTCTAAATCAGTAAAATTATAAACAGTAAAATTATTATCCGTGGTCACCGTGTAACTGGTGGGGGTAATAGAAGGTGAATCCAAAGGTACACAACTCTCATGGTCGGGCATAGCATGACTGATCTCGGTTACTTGTTCCATCTCCTCGTTGGGAATCTGCCCCCCCCCCCGATTTGTCTGGGAGAAATATAAAATCCTGATGAGAGTTCTTTCTTTCTTTTTCCGCTAGTCTCTCACTCCTTCTAGGTAGGTCAACCTGCTTGTCATCATTATTAAAACTACGGACATTGTTGTGCTGTGTAACAGTGTTGTTAGTCCATCTAGCCTTTACTGGGAGTGGGTAAGCCATGCCTTCGCTATATTCTCTAAGATCCCTTTCTAATTTGTGTATCTTGCGGTTCACAACCTTAACACAGAACCTGTCTACTTCATTGAAAATATTATCATAGTTATACTTCACTGAAGGAAAGTTCTTGTCATTTACTAATGCGTTATTCAACCCATTTAAGTCCTTAAGCAGAGCATCAGCCTTAGCTTCATACTCTGCTACCATAACCTCCAACATTTCAATTCCTGCACGGTTAAAAATGTCACACAGTTTCTTGTAGTATGCAGTACCTTTTTGAACATTATTTGGAAACTTAAAACATCTTAAACCTTTGGGAACCCTTTCTACTTTCACACATTCTTTTAAATAGTCTATTTCAAGTTGGTTCGTTTTGTAGGTGTACAGCTTATCACATAATATGTTAAAGTCTTGTTCTATATCAGCGTTGTTAACAGGATTGTCTGTACCTTGTTTGAACCAGAACTGTTGTTCCGCCCAGGCATTGAAGTTAAAGTCCTTATTACGGTCACCTACATCACTCGCACCCTGATTGTTTGCTTTGTTTGTCCGTTTACTCATGCCCTGCTGGATACTAGACCCAGACTGAATGCCACTGCTTACTGGCAAGGGTTCACCAGAAATACGTCTTCTCTTCCGCTCCAGCCCCTGTTGCTGGTTGCCTGGCAACGTTGAAAGCATGTCTGTTTTACTAGTGTTGAAAACTTCTGTTAACTGCGTTAACATGTCCAATACTCTGTTGAATTCAGCCCTGGTAACTGGCCCATTTTCATCTAAAGCTTTGAGCACCTGTGGGGTGCCTATGAAGTCGCTCTGTACCACTTCCTCTGCCATGGAACAAATCGGAACCAAGAACACAGCAAAAATCTTGAAACCAAGACCAAGTAAAAAGTATAATCCAAGGCAGCGAAGAGCAGCAAGAAACAGCGATGAAGCCAAAGGTAATCTCCACAAAAAGTTTATTCAAACACACAACATAAATTTCTCCAAGTCCTTCTCTCAAGCGCTTTCGCTCAGTGCAATACTGAGCTTTGTCAAGATAAAAATGCTGTAGTCATACCTATTGAGATGTGTGTACGGTTTGTTGTTGCTGATATGGTGGGGGGTGACAGTGATGTGTATTAAGAACTGTGGTAACCTTGCTGCATAACCTGCTCACACCTGTGTCCATCTTTATGTCTTTCAGGCATGATGCCTCATGCAAGGCTGCCAGCCTACTCAGCATCCTGCTGGATGGACTAATTCATCACTATGCGACCTTGTTTGGCTGGGCTGCCCATGATTAGCAGGAGCGGACCACCCTGTGGAACGACCTAGTCCACAGGGTCAATGATGTCAGTCTGGAAAACCGCAGTTATGAGCAGGTCCAGCATCATTGTTCTAACCTGCTTCGCAATTCCTGTCGGCACGCTGCAGCCTGGGGGATCACCTCACCACAGGGGGGAGCATGACATCCATCTCCCCTTGACACATGTGGAGGAGCTCCTGGCCAGTCTCATGGCACTTGCCTGTCTGGCCACACACCAACCGCCAGACACCTTTGTGGAGGTGGGTGCCACCCACACACCAGCCAAGGAGCATGCAGGTAAGGCCACAGGGCACATCCCTAGACCACTGTTGCATATACACGCACATTGGTACAGGCAGATCATGCATATCTGACATGTCATAGATATATTTTGTTGCTGTATAGTAGTGATAAACATGTCCATATGTGGTAGTATTGTGGAAATGTACTGTTGATGTATTGTAATACTGCACCCAACCTGTAGCACTGCCACAGTTGTGGCCACTGACTTTGCATCTCTCACCCTCTTATGTAGGTCCCTCCGGGATACCACCAAGGTAGCAGCCTGTAGCTGGTGAGTATGGTTTATGTAGATGCTTGCCAATACACCCAGCATGTAATGGCTATGGTATATGCCATGCACACATCTAATGCACCTACCCAGAATGCATGCTATACATGTGCACGTATTGTTGCTGTGAAATGCACTGCATCACAAGGGTGACCATGATGGGGTATTAGAAGGGTATGTCAGACACCTGCATGATAACTAACATCCTGTCATTGCAGAATATGTCCACAGGGAGTAACATAATGGTGGGAGACATGGCCTACAGTAGGGATATGTTTGGAACAACACCCATATACAGTGCAACACCACTGTATATACCTGTAGGACAATGGCAACTGCTGCAGAAATACACTATGGCATAAGGCATTACAGTGGTCCACATTATCAGCTGGGACTAGGCTGTACCATGTGGTGTTCAGTGTATGGGACACTGCAAAGTGACACACATGTTTAGGGCTTACTTGTCATGCATCTGCAAATAGGCTGAATGAAGGGGGAGGGGTGTCAGCATGACACACCAGTGCACTGCAGCAAGGATCCTAAGGATGCTAAGAATGGCTGTATCTGCACATAGTCAAGTTCAAGACCTGTGGCAGCTGTAACCCTGCACCTACAGCAATAGTGATGGCAGTGTGTGAACACCAAGGAAAGTGCACATGAGTAGACCTTGCAATCATGGAGAATAGGGGACATGTGTATGGCAGACTGAACATACACTGGCAAATGCAGATGGCCCATGCTGGTATACCCTTGCTAGGAGTAGTGACTGCTGTAGTACACACAACAAGAGGTGCAACAAACCATCATGATAAGGGTGTGCACAGATATATACCCACACGGTGTGTATGCATCTTGGTCAGCAACCACACACCTAACACTTTTCGTAGACACTGCATGGGAAAGTACAGGACATATGTCACATATTGGACTCATGTACTGCTGAGATATGTGGTGACGTGATCCCATGGCAGATCAAGGATGGGTGTGTCATATTAATGAGGGTGTGCACATCCCCCATAGCCACGGTATGCTCTGATGGTTGTCAGTGTAAGAGTATTGGATTGGTCATACATTGTCTGTTGATGTTAAGAGCTGTGCATCAGACATCAGGCATTCACAAATGACACCTGTCCACATATCATACCAGGTATGTGTTGCTGGAAAACATAGGAGCTGTGAGCATTAAAGCTGACATAACTGACACAGTAGTACACATTCAGCAATGGGCTGTACACCTGTGAGGTGTGGTGCACAGTACATGGAAGGGGGCAGAACAGGTGCACAGAAATTCCGTGTTCATGGGCGCAGTGGTATCCAGGGGAAAGGGCTTCACCTAGTGACGCAGTACATGCATCACACACATGCATACTGTTGCTAGCATGGATTGACTATAGCTACAATGCATGCTGCCAGGTACCATATGTTATGCATGTTGACAGAGGGTTAATAGGAGGACTGCGTGTACTATCATTGTGCAACCTCACCTGTATGTGTGTGTGTGCATCCTGGTGGGTAGTTAGTTTGTTTGTAGGGTCACTCTGGTGAAGTGGAGGGAGGTTGATGCATGTAGGATGCTTGTGTGCATGTGTGTGTATTTGTGTGGCTGGCCATGTATGCACATGTGTGATTGTGGGGTGTTCATACAGCAGTACCTCCCTCTGGGATCATGCAGGTCATGTACATGGACTGCCACATTGCACAACAGGAGTACTTGTCTTGTGTGTAATCACAGGACAGCTGATAATAGAATATGATCTGTAGCATGGAACAGGCATTGAGAAGGAAGGTAGACACTAGGTACACCCTTAATATCTCATTCAGCAGACAGGTCACCTACATCCCACTTATGCAGCACTACAGATGCATAGGAGAAGTACTAGTCAACACCAGGGAATGTATCCAAATATTACAGTTGTCACATGATAGGCCGAATGAGCAGCATATCTGGCATGAACTGAGCATTACATACATGACACACCAGTGCGTGATATTATGGATAGAACATAGTAGACCACACATATAGGAGCCATGTTCATGATGTCCGGACATGCACAGGGTGAATACCTAATGACAGCAGTTAGGCCATCTAAAACCACTACACACAGGTCAAGCAGGTAATGTAGTAACAGGTCTTGTGTTGTGACCGCTTGTGTAGGCATTTAGAGGACTGCTATGTTAATGAGTGGTATCAATGTGTGTATGTTATCAAGTGTGAGGCAGGATGGGGTACCACATGGACATATACGTGGGACTGTCTGTAAAGGCATGGATAGGTAGGTTTTACAGAGGTGTGTGTGTGTGTGTGTGTGTGTGTGTGTGTGTGTGTGTGTGTGTGTGTGTGTGTGTGTGTGTGTGTGTGTGTGTGTGTGTGTGTGTGTACTGTTAGGCAATGCTGTACAGGTTTTAAAGTGCATTTATTGTTTTGCCCCACAGCTGACAAGGTGGGTCAGGGTCCCTCCTGCATGCAATCTGATGATGGTGTCCATACAGACACTGAAGATGATGATAGTACTGTTGAGGCACAGGTGGGGTTGTCAGGGATTGACACTGCACCACCCCCTTTTAGCCACACCAACCCTGCACACAGTTTCAGTGCCTATACATACCCTATCACCAGTGACCATAGCAGAGGGACAGCTGGCGTTTGGTGGCAGTGCACAGGAAAGTGTGGTAACCATGCCTACTGTGTCCGGTCACAGCAGGTCTAGCCAGATGTCCAGCAGGGCACCACATAGGCAGATGTCCTAGGGTGCTCATGGTAGGGCCGCTGGACATCATGCTCCTGGCAGAGGTGACATAGCTGGTACCAGCAGGTGCATGTTTCAGGCTGTCATGGTGGTGCAGGCACGTATGGAATGTTACACCAGACAGGGCCTGAGGCTGCAGAGGGCTGCTCTCACATCTGTAAGTGACAACATCCTTGAACTGTCTGGTGCCATCTGTGCTTATACCAAGCTCATGGATAGATGGCATGGTGAGATGATGGCCCTCATCGGCCATGGTGTGTCCATGCTTAAATGTGTGGTGGGGGTGTGGTGATGACCTCGTGGACGTAGACCAGCAACATCAGCTGGCAGTCAATGTGGATGTGCTAGGACACCAAGGGGCTCCTGTAGTGGCAGTACCAGCCTAGGCAGTGCAGGGAGGGTGGTGTTCACTCCACACCACAGCAGGACACGTGCACATGGTCCTAGCCAGTCCCAAGAGGGGCCTATTACCAGCAGACATTTGTCATCAGCAGGTGAGAGTAGCACATTGATGCCTGTACCTGGATGTGCCCATGGAACCCCTGGAAGGCACACTCTATGTGTCTATGGCTGTAGGCAGTGAACTGCACACCCTGCCAGGTATGGTCTGCAGCTGTCCATAAACACCTGTGTAGGGCAGCCACAAGGCAGAACTGTGTGCATGCATACCCACACACTATACAAACACACCTGGGGCAAACCCATACCTACACACACCACAGCATCATGCCCAGCTCACCGCAGTACACCCCTCACCCACACACATGGTGTCAAATGTATGGCAACCCTCGGCCTCTGGCAAACCAACATCACAACCTGTGCATATGATGATACCTGTGCCACATCCCTGTCATCCATACCATCAATGCAGGGACAGGCTAATATGGTTCTGATGCACATGGTGACTGTACTACAGTGTACCACAGTACTGCAGTGTAACATGTTGTAAAGAGTAAAGTGTAATGCATATATGGCAGGTAGTGTAGCCATCCAGCAATTATGCATTATAGCTGTTAGTAACACTGGTTGAATGTGGTCTCTATAATGTTATCCATTTGTGTTGTAGGTGTACATGTGTCAGCACAAGGATGCCATGTGCATATGATGATACCTGTGCCACATCCCTGTCATCCATACCATTAATGCAGAGACAGACTAATATGGTGCTGATGCACACAGTGACTGTACTACAGTGTACCACATTACTGCAGTGTAACATGTAAGGAGTTAAGTGTAATGCATATATGTCAGGTAGTGTAGCCGTCCAGCAATGATGCATTACAGCTGTTAGTAACATTGGTTGATTGTGGTCCCTATAATGTTATCCATTTGTGTTGTAGGTGTACATGTGTCAGCACGAGGATGGTCTGCAGTCATAATTCACAATGGGGTATGGCACTGTGGTGACACCATGGCTGTTGCATATCTGGGGTACAGTTGAACACATGTCGCAGGTTACTACACAAACCCGCTTAAAGCTGCTCAAAACTGCCTTAACCACACTGTATCTGACAGCCCTTGTTCTGCCCAGCAACAAAATGAACAGCCCTTGCAAGTCTTGAACCCAGGACACAGTACACTACAGTAACAACACTTAACTACTATGCCATGACCACTGTGAAGGCAGCTGTTGTTTTACCAATATAGCTGTCAATACACATATTGAGAAGTATTGAACAATTGCCTTTACTTCCAAAGTTGTGTTGTCCTTCTTATTAATATGACTGTTGCATCACATATATTGTTTTATCTTAATGTACACATAGCAGATACATACCGTGAGATACATCTGGGAGGGTATACACAACCGTGAGGTTTACACATGAATGTGTATATATATGGTTATATATATATAATAAGTCGATATATGTTTACATGTATATACACATGTATACTCATACATATGTCTGTATACACATCTGTATAGTGCAACATATGTATAGCCATATGTACATCTCTTCGTATGTACACACACACACACACACACACACACACACACACACACACACACACACATATATATATAGTGTGTGTGTGTGTGTGTGTGTGTGTGTGTGTGTGTGTGTATATATATTTATATATATATATATATATATATATATATATATATATATATATATATAGCTATATATGTATGCACATCTTATTTGTACAGATATGCCTAGTTATGCTGGTATATATGTAGATATCTATAACTATATGTGCATACATTTCTATTCTGATATACCTACTACTGTCAATATATATGCAGATATCCATACGCATATGTGCATATTTATCTCTATCTGTATATGTGTAGACATATGTTGCTCTGTATATGTATATATCTGAATGTTTATATGTATATATATGTACATATACATATTCATCTATGTATGTCGATATGTATATATGTATATATCTATATAGATATATGGATAATTATATATACATATATGTTCACCATGTGTCCTGAACATGGATTGGAGCCTTACCTCTGCCCCAATAGTCCCAACCTATTAGTGCAAGGGGATGTCAGGTATGTGTTGCAGGTATATTTGTAGACTATTGCTACTGTAATAGGGATTGTCTTCACAGACATGGTGTGTGTGGGAGGTCACATCTGCTTTTAAAATGTGCACCATTGGCTACTGACAGACATCCTAAGGACATCATTGTACAGTACCACTGCAATCACAGTACTGCTCCTGTGGACTACAGCAGAGATATGGCCAATATATGTGGACAGTCTGACACACTCTGGACAGTTCAGAGGTATACACAGAACCCCTTAGTGCAAGACATGTGGACCAAGCCTGACAATGTGGATGTTAACAGCCATGTAGTTGGGTATATCACGTAACTACTGGAATACATTTGCCCCCATAGGTTATGCATTCACACACCCCTGTCTGTCCTGACACATAATAACTGCTGGTACAGAGGTACCATGGCCACATACTACCCACTAGTTAGTGACATACATCTGTACAGCATCCCACTGCTTTGTCTGACATACATGACTGTTATGGTGGGCTGGCAGCAGTACATCTGGCAAGTATCTGGACATGACATCTCACTGGGTAAGTACACTAAGCTGCTAGGCATGTAACAAAGCACTGTGCAGGCTACAGGCAGAGTGGCTCAACACTGGCCTACATTTCCTATGGGAGAATACCCATGAACCTGCATATATAGTAGGCTCTATAGGCATGTCACAGCACAGAGTAACAGACACCTGTGTGAAAGTGCATAACCATAACCAATGTGAACACAGCCACAGCCACATATGGTAAGCTATTACAGTATATGGACTATCTGTTCAACACCATCCTCATATGTGCCACTCACACACTACCCCTACATATACTGGGCCACTACACAGTGTGGTCTGATGAATGTCTGTGGTATGGGACATGTGTGTGATTGGCCCTACAAACATGTAAGCTGATAGGGTAGCATACAGTGGAGCAGCATGTAACATCAGATAGAACAGGACCAAGAACAATGACGTCTACCACAGTCTGTACACAGGCCAAGGCACATATTAACAATACACACTGTTGACAATCAACATAAGTACAAAAACCTCAGTACTGTACACACAACCACAGAATGTCCAGGTTATGTAATCAAATATAACCCCTACTATACATAACATGTGTAGCAGTTTGATATCTCACTGGCTTGTTATCAGGTATGATGTCAGTAAATATGGTGTACAGCACATATGCACCTCTTATTCCATGACATATGTACAAAGGTTGACAGAGTTGTGGCTGGAAGCACAAACACAGGGCTAATATTGACACGTTACTGTGATAACCTCATACATTTACTGTTGTAACAGGGTTTGTTGCAACATATGTCCTATGAGGGATATGAAGTCAGTAACTCTCACGGCTGTCACCATCTACTGACTGTAATCCTCACACTACCTTCTGGAGTTCACAGATAAGTGCTCTGTGGGTAACACAAGAAACAAAAGGCAGCACACACTGCCCAGTTTGCAGATGACCCTACAGATGGGGGTTTCCTCATAAACATAGCACTGACATGACAGGTATTAAAACATGCAGGACAGCCATATCCACACACACCATGTTAAACCAACATTACTCCAAATGCAGTATAGCAGCACTTACAGTCTGTAGTCAAGTCAGGCACATCCCCTCCTGTGTGTTGGTCTGTTTCCACAGTGTATGTTGTTAGAGGTAAATCTGCAATCCATCTGTGATCCAAACAACAGATCTAGTTCCTGCTCCCAGTGAATGAAAAGGCCCAACACCATCATGATGTTCCTAGATATTGGAGTGTGTTTCCATGCAATTGGCTATGGGAATGTTACCACAGCTGTTCCACATGCAATCTGCTAGAGTAGGGCTGAAATTCATGCTGAGGCCATCAACTGATCATGAGCATCACTTACAATACACATGCTGCTGACTAAGCAAAGCAGGTGTAAGTCTCCACATCCACCAGAGAGGGAGTGAGAGAGGCAGACAGAGGCAAAGATAAGTCAGGGATGGGTGGGAGAGTAAAACCTAAGCATGTTTGTTTCACACACCTACCAGCACAGAGTATCAAACCCCTGACTGACTATGTATTGCTATCACATGTCTTTGCAGTTATTGGATGTGCCATATAGGTTACATGTTGAAGAGCCCTCCAAAAGTATATGTGATGGTGAGTGACATCTGCAACAGTGATATGGTAGCTAAATGGTAGTTGTAGTACACGTGCCTGTCCACATGAACAGGTGTCAGCGTCAACACAGCCACACTCTCACAAGGACCTACACACTTGGCAGGGTCAGGAATACAACACATGACTAATTAGATTGCCACAACACAGTACTGTGCAGGTATCACATGCATAACAGGGGTTATACGGAGTTTATATGGGCAAAAGTTATGTGGAGGTGTCTGACATCAGACCGCATGCTTCAGTATGCCAATGGGGGTTGTAGTGAGTGTGAATGTAGTCATAGGCATCATACACCACACACAGACACAGGGTGCCAGTACTGACATGCATGGGTGCATTGCTTCATGGGTATGTAGTGGTCAACTGTGCCAGATGGCTATACAAGGCTAGGTCATGGGTATACCTTGGCATCAGGTGACATGACAGTGGTCTGCTGTGTGGCTCAGGGGTGTAGTGTCTGGATTTTCCCACAGAGGTGGGTATTGTATTCACAATCCAGTCACCTGGGTAACTATTACGTGTGGCCATTGCTGTGCATTGCTTGCCATGTATGTGCTCTTTAGTCCATGACATGGATGGTATCTGGGATGTGCACACCACCCATATGCATGTACAGTGAGATGTGGAGCTGTACCTGGGGTGTCTGGCCCATGTTGTGTACACAGATTGTTATCATCAGATGTGCCAGCCCTGGCTTCATGTGGCAGAAACTGTAAATGGACAGCAGGTTGACCCTGGACCTAGACTGATAGCATGATACAGGTATTCCCTGGTATCAGTGGCATCTGTCCATACAGGGCATGTGTTTCAGGCATGGTATGTTCTTTGTGGGTCACATTTGATGGCACCACAGGTGTTGCAGGTGTCCAGTTGGGAACATAGGGAAGGTGCACTGTCTGAATGTACGTGCCTATTGGACTGATGGACAGGGTGCCATGCCCTCTGTAGCCCACTGCAATCACACCATGGTTACTATCAATGGGCAATATGCAGGGTACTACCAACATAGCAGTTGTTGCCTAGGCAAGTGTGTGTGTGTATGAGAGTGTTCTCTGGGTAATACATGGGTTGCTAACTTTGTTCATCTGGCCTTGATGTCACATGTAGGGGTATGGATTTGCACCCCAGCCTCTCAGTTATTTCACATCTGTTATTCCTGTAAGGTGGACATTGTGACATAGGGCCACCATATAAGAAATTTGCAAAACCCACTACACAATGAGTCCAGTAGTCACACACTCACAGCCACCTCCACACAAAGTATGAATGACAAACACAGACACACACCTGCCATGTCTGGGATTAGAACTCCTACCTAACTAGTTTATTACATTACAGCACTACACAGTTATAGGGCGCACCACAGAAATTACTAGAGAACTTCTAACCCAAAGTTGTATTTCACAGTCAATGACATCAGCAGGATTGCCAAAGTAGGGCATTGAATTGTAGTGAGTGTGACTAGCCTGAAAAGTATTGCTCCCTACACAGACATAGAAACACACACAAATACATCCAAAACTGCCATGTGTGGGAATAGAAACCCTACCAGAGTTCTGTATTAAACTATAGCACTATGCTGTTGTAGGACACGCCACAGAGATTACTGGAATACTCCCTTCCCAGAGGTGTATTTCACAGTGAATGACATCAGCAGGATTGCTAAGGTGGGGTATTTGAATTGTAGTGAGTGTGACTAGCCTAAAAAGCATTGCTCCCTACACAGACATAGAAACACAAATACAACCAAAACTGCCACGTGTGGGAATAGAACCCCTACCAGAGTTCTATATCACACTACATCATTATGCTGTTATAGGACATGCCACAGAGTTTACTGGACGACTCCTTCCCCAAAGGCATATTTCACAGTGAATGACTTCAGCAGGATTGCCAAAGTAGGGCATTTGAAATGTAAGGAGTGTGAGTAGCATAAAAAGCATTGCTCTCTGCACAGACAGAGACACACACATACGCACATGCACACACACACACACAGTTATCATGTCTGGGTTTAGAACTCCTAACTAACTAGCTTATCACACTACAGCACTACACAGTTATAGGACACGCCATAGAGATTATTGGGCTACACTTTTCCCAAAGGTGTATTTCACAGTGAATGACATCAGCAGCCTTGCCAAAGTAAGGCATTTGAATTTTAGTAAGTGTGACTAGCCTAAAAAGCATTTCTCTCTACACAGACAGGGACACACACAATCACATGCACACACACACACACACACACACACACACACACACACACACACACACACGCACACACGCACACACGCACACACACACAGTTGCCATGTCTGGGGTTAGAACTCTTACCTAATTAGGTTATCATACTTCAGCAGTATGCAGTTATAGGATGCACCACAGAGATTACTGGGCTACATTTTTCCCAAAGGTGTAGTTCACAGTGAATGACATAAGCAGCCTTGCAAAAGTAGGGCATTTGAATTGTAGTGAGTGTGACTAGCCTAAAAAGCACTGCTCTATACAAGCAGAGACACACACACACACACACACACACACACACACACACACACACACACACACACACACACATGCACACACACACACACACACACACACACAGCTGCCTTGTCTGGGATTAGAACTCCTACCTAACTAGTTTCTCACACTACAGCAGTACGTAGTTATAGGAGGCACCACAGAGATTACTGGGCTACACCTTTCCCAAAGGTGTAATTCAAAGTGGATGACCTCAGCAGGCTTGTCATAGTAGGGCTATAGGGAGGGCAGTGTGTGGGCATGGGCCATAACCAGTCATCTAGAGGTTGACACACCACATGCGGGCACACGCAGGATTATATTCCACAGGTACGTGTATACAGCTGCTAAATGACTACTTCTTGTGCAGTCATGTTGCACAGCTAGCACTTGCACCACATAGTCTGTAATGCTGATGGATACTGGTGGCTATTGTCTACAGTGAGCGACATTTACCCCTCATGTGGTTGTAGCCATTTGGCTGTGTGCTGGGTGGGACAGGCCTCATAATGGATGGTTCCTTGTCACAATCACTCTCTTCCACACATCTATGTATGTCTAATTGTGGCTTATTATAGTGTGTTGTCCTTGGATATATGTCTGTATTCCTATCCACTGTGTGTGCAAAGCATGACTGGTGCATACTGAGGAGTGTATGCACTAACATCTGCAACTGCCAGATATGTATGGTCCACTGTTGTTTGCAGACATGGGCTTCATTTGTTTAAGTGTGTGAGCACGCCCAGTATGCCCTTCTGTATTGAATGTGTGGGTCAATTCTAGGTAGTTTGTACTCCATTGCAGATATTTTATGTTGTACACCTACAGGTAGCAAACTGTTTCTGCAGTGTATCCATTGATCATTTGGCAATATGGGGACAAACTGTGCAGGGGATGGTGTGTACTGTAGTTGACTGTGTCTGTGCTGCTTCAGCTGCATGGTACTGCTGTTAGCAGAGATATTCAGACATGTGTACTGTTATACACTGTTATACACTGTGATGTTTTCTGTCCTCATGTACTGTCAGTTGGACATTCTTGCTCACAGTGATGTCTTGGGGGACAAGGGTAACTGCAGCTGTCTCTGGTATTGTGGGCAGATGCCTACATATTCATGGTAAGTTATGCCATTCTAGAGGGGGAGCTACAGACATTTGCTGCTGGGTCTTTGTATCCGGTTCAGCACCTTGGTGCAGTCCTGGCAGAGGATCCCATATGTGTACATCCATTGACATGTCAGTATGGCCTTATCTTGCTGTAGCAGTACCTCACAGCTGTACAGATTTGCACAGGTTACCCAGAGGCAGGGGCCATGAGTCAGGACATTACCACTATTGTGGTGTACAGGCAGGTATGTAGCCACCAATTTATGTGTTTGCAGCCAGGGATAGTGTGCACACACAGATTTGTGTTGGACCTTGCACATTCCATGCTGCCCATGCTCCCACCCCCCCCCTCTGTTATTCTATCCTCTTCCATACATTATGCATACATTCACTGATACTTTCCTTAAGGTTATCACTCCATCACAGTTGTGCGTTGGTGTTGATCCACAGTTCATGCAGTGAGACATGGTGCACATGTTACTGTAGTTTGTCCACATGTCCTTGCATATGGCTTATGTGGAGTGTGTTATGTTGTTATTTGGGTGTTCATGACATAACATGCATTGGCAGTACATGTGAGACACCATTAGGTGTTGCTGCGGGCCAGATGTGGCAGGCCGTTGCATTCTGTCCATCCTACAGTCTCAAACCGCCATACAGTATATTCCCCTGGGGTGAGAGGATAGGTGTGCTAGATATTCATGCCAATACCTTCTATCAGTCTTGATGAGGTGGTGTGGATGCTGGCAGGGTGCTACCTATGGTTAGGGACATACCTGCATGGGACACCTGCACTGCATGCTGCATTCCTTCGCTATTGCCATATACAAATGTGGTCACATTGTACCTATTCCTCCACAGCAGGGATACGACCAGAGAGATACCTGTGGGTGGTGTTTGTGTGAGCTGGGTGCATGTGTGCTATGGACACTACTTACATCTGACACACAGATATGTATGGGGTATTACAGTTACGCTGGCATGTGCAGGTACATCAGCTGTTTCCCAATACATCAGTCCTACCTCCTTTGTGATCTGCATGTGTTCGAACAGACAACACTGGTATCCCCTACTACAGGTCCAGATAATGTGATGCATACCTGTATGTACAATTCCAAGGGTATCTCCATTTTACAGTGACACAATATATACTTTCCCCTGTGTACTGCTTGTATATGTAGCCCAACAGCCATGCCATGTCAGTCTTTCAGATGGTGACACATATTACCACCATACATTTACAATGGCTTACTGCTAGCATGTGTTATACTGGTGGGAATTGTCTTTGGCACTGCAGTTGTGAGGACTTGTCCCTGTCATCAGCAGTAGTGGGCAATGGCCACCAGGTTTTACCTCAACATGCATACATACTAACCACTCTCACACAATATGAAATACACACCAACCCAACACACACATACCTGCATATTGTGCAAGTGCTACAACCTATCCTGCTACCTTGGCCACCTCTGGGCATCTGTGCTCCACTGTTATTATACCTACACATACATGTTACTACAATTCTACATAGGGTAGTGGGGAGGCACACCTGATGGTTATGACATGTGTACATTGAATTGGGGGGGGCACACCAGAATGTTACTACATTTCTAAATAGGTTTGGGGGGGCACACCTGACTGTTACTACATTTCTAAGTCGGGTTGGGGGGAGCACACCTGACTGATTCTGCATTCCTACACAGGATAGGGGGAGGGGTCACACCTGACAGTTACTACATTTCCACGCAGGATTGGTGATGGGGGAACACCTATCTGTTGCTACATTTCTACACAGTGGTTGGGATGGGGCACACCTGACTGTTACTACATTTCTAAATAGGATTAGGGGGGCACACCTGACTATTTCTACATTTCTTCACAGGAGTGGGGGGGCACACGTGACTGTTTCTACATTTCTTCACAGGATTGGGGGGGCACACCTGATTGTTTCTACAATTCTACACTGGATTGGGGGCACACCTGACTGCTTCTACATTTCTACATAGTATTGGGGGCACACCTGACTCTTACTACATTTCTATACAGGATTTGGTGGCACACCTGACTGTTTCTACATTTCTACATAGGATGGGGGGCACACCTGATACTTGTACACATTTGCTATGACTGTACTGGTATGTCAGGTACTCCATTTCTTTCTGTATTCTAAACTATCATGCTGACTAAAGGCATATCAATGTACTACAGATCTTAGCTTTGATTGACCTACATATTAGTTTCTGACTTCCTACCCTTCAGAACTAACATCCTACTGACTAACCATGTGTAGTCTGTCTGTGTAGGCCTGGAGGGGGAGGTTAACCATAGGCATCATTCAGAGGCCATAGCACAGCCATTGTTTGTGTTTGTCTACACCTGTCCTTCCGGCTGAGACTGTTGTTAGGTATGTGAATCTCCCTGACTGGCATCTGTGAGTCATATGGACACACATGTGGCCCAGCACATTTCCTGCAGTGTGTTTAGATGCCCTGTGTAGTACTGGCTGCTATGGTGACAACAGTATTTGTTACAGATCTCATGGTACTACTATAGGTGTCTGCTTTCTGCTGGCATACCGTTCAGCCACCTGATTCCCTTGCTTGCTCACATCCATACCATAGATACAGGTAACAACACATTCTACTCCATTTGGCAATTGGTAGGTTGAGTGACTTTCCTTGTGGGTGTCCCAGTATTAAGGGTGGTGCTGCAGGGCTGCCTATGTCGGATGCACATAGTACACTCCCTACACATGGTTGAGCACAGGTAGTGTCATGTTTGACATCCCTTTTACTGTATGTGCGAGGCAGAGAGAGGTGTCATTCCCTGGGTCCTTCCTGTGTCAGTGTATGTGCTATGCATTGCCTCTTTGCCAAAGCCAGGGCATACAGGGCACACCTCCTTCTGCATACTGGGGCAGGCTCAGGTTATTCCTCCTCCGAGTCACTCTGTGCCTCTGCAGGCCTTGGCAATGGTGGGGGGCTGTGTGTCCCTGCCCCATGCTGTTCCTGCTGCAGTTGTTTCAGCAGTATCATATTGTGTAGCATGGCACATACAATGACAATTTGGGTACATGTAGGTGGTGAATACTGCAAGGCTCCACCGGATGTGTCCAGGCACCGGAACTGTGACTTAAGCATCCCAAACACATGCTCTATTATAATTCTGGTCTGTGCGTGTTCCTCATTATGGAGTTCTTGTTTGGGGGTGTGTGTGCATTTCTGATGGGTGTCATCAGCCATGGCTTCAGCGCATAACCAGCATCCCCCACTAGGTGACTGTAAGGGATGTCCCCACTGGCAAATCTCTGGTACAGCTGTGTCAGATGCCAGATGTGGGAATTGTGATAGCTTCCAGGGCAGCCAGCACACACATTCATTATTATGCCCCAGGCATCACACACAACCTGGCAGTTGATGGAGGGGAAGCCCTTGTGGTTGATGTGGACCCTACGCCTCTCACCAGGTGGTGCTATGATGCATATGTGCATGCAGTCTATAGTGCCCACTACCTCAGGGTATTCTGCTATTTGGTGGAGCAGTTGCATATTGCTGGCCAACGCCTCACGGGTGTTGGGGAAATATACCTGCTCACCAACGTGTGCTGACATGGCATCCAGGAACTGGTGGAGTACCCTGGATGCTGATGCCTGTGAGATCCCCATCATATCTCCAGTTGGCCTTTGGAAGGTACATGTAGCTAGTAGTCTTAGGCCTACACATATCTTGGTATCCACTGGGATATGTTCCCCTCTGTTAGTTCTGTGTGTCAGGCGTGGTCAGCACAGCTCAACAATTTGATGTAAGAAGTCCCTGTCCAACCTATAGCACTCCACTATCTCCAGCTCATGTAGCCCTTGGTAGGTTAACCTGGGCCTGTACACTCCTCTCTGTATCCTCACTGTGGGTTGGTCGACAGCATTCACATTCTCCCCACCCTCAGCCTCTTCCATATGTTGTTGTATGATAGCTATTGCAGCCCCTATCATTTGTTGTTTTGTTTGGTAAAACATCCCTGTATACACCGGTGGTGTAGAGTATGGGAAAAACCAGAGGGAGAGGTGTTTGCATGGTTTATAGTAATGTTCTGGTCTGGGCTGGTCTCCTGCCTGTGTAATTGGGTGATTCTGATACATTTCACCTGCCAGCTATGCTAGTTATCCTAGATTATTTTCCTACTGCTATTTCCCCTTTCCATTGCCTTCCTGTTTAAGCCCGGGGGATGCACTGTGCAAACACAGTGCTCAAATGTCCACAGAGCTGCTATTTCCTGGTTTACTTTTTTTGTTTTCCTTTAAAACCCGGTGTGCAGTGCGCACTCCCGCTTAGGCAATGTAAAGAGTGCTAGGCAACCTCAGACACACACCCTTGGTTACCTGTGCCAAGCTAGGAGCAAACCTTACAGTATGCCTGACACACACCCCTATGATGTCAGCTAACTCCTAGGCTTGCACCAAGCTATCCCTGCTCTTACACTTTTGAAAGCTGCCTAGCATGCAGGGGAAATCTGGGTTTACTATCATTCCCCTCATTTGCATATGATTGCCTGCTAATGCATAGCTACATGTCCCACACTGAGCCTCCCCCCTTAGAAACCACTATTCACTGGCCATGTTGTCTTCTGCCTGCCATTGAGTATAATGGCAGAATAGTGGTTTTGGTTAGAATGCTTATTTAAGGTATTTTTTCTTATTTTCCCCCTGATCCCGTTTGTGCGCCACTGCCCTACACTTAAACAGCTGAGATCGGCTAAAAAAAAATAAAAGTTGATTTTTTTTTTGCAAGTGTTTTCCGTGCCAATGGCCTTATAGTTAGCCATTGGCATGCTTTATACATGATAGCCACCCTTTATTTGGAGCTGTCATGGCTCAATTTGAAATTTGCAGAAATGTACTCCATTACTGGTACATTTCTGCAGATTACACTAGTCCTGCACAGCCGTTTTCCAGCTTCCTGGATCACAAATTCACCTCATTTGCATGGATTTCTCCTGCAAATGGGGGAATTTGCATACAGGGGCTGAGTCTGTGCAGGACTAGTGCAGGAGCATTTGTGCACGCCCCTACAGGTTATTCCTGGATCGCACGGCTGACATATTGCTTGCTAGAGCTCCTGCAAAAGTCCTGCACGCCGTGCAGGGCTCGCATAATCCGGTGGATTGTCTTTATGATTTTCTTATGAATGGAGAATTGACAGCCAATTTATATGATTTTTTTCACAGTAGACAGTCCTAGAGTAGGTACACTTTTTGGTATACCTAAGATTCACAAAAATCCTATTAACCCACCCTTTTGGCCTATAGTTTCAGCCACTGGCAGTGTAACGGAAGGACTTTCCTTGTTTTTAGACTCAGTTTTAATCCCTTTAGTTCAGAAATTGCCTTCTTATATCAAGGATTCATGGTCTTTTTTGAATCAAATTAGACTATTTTCCCTTGAAGAACATTTTGTTAAACAAGATTGTGATGATTTAGTTATGTTAACTGTTGACATTGTGTTTGTATACTTCTGTTCCTCAGCTAGATGGACTTGAGTATGTATCTAATTTATTATACAAACATACAACATGGAGTGATTTTACTATTAAGTTGTATAATTCACTGTTGGAATTGTTGTTGGAAAACAATTATTTTATTTTTATCAAAAGGTATGACAAACAACTTAAGGGAGTGGCAATGGGGATTACTGTAGCCCCAGCCTTTGCAGGGCTAGTTATGGGGTGGTGGGAAAAAGAAGTTTTACCCACCATAAGTCTCCTTTCTAAGGTCATATTTTATTGTAGGTTTATTGATGACCTATTTTTTATAATAAAAGGTCCCACTGCTTTACATGGTCCATTTCAAATATCCAGATTTTCACAGAATGCCCAGATTTTTGCCTCATTTGTTTGGTTTGTTCTTCATAAAATATCTGTTTTTTTGGACAAACCACTGAGAATTTAAGTAATAAAATAATGACATGCATTTGAGTTTTAGACTTTGTATTAATACAGCTGAACACACCTCCTGTTATTCTATCTACTTTATACATTTCTAACAAGAAGTCAGAGACACATTACCAGAGCAGACAGCAGGCAGAAACAAATCTTTTTTTTTATCTGCCACTATCTTTGCTGGCCAGTACTGGTAGATTTGATTGCCTAGCAGGAGACCTGACCTTAAGAAGTTAAGCATAGGGTGCTTAACATAAGTTAAGGTTGGGTCTCACATTATAGTGGTGCTTAAATGATTTTGTTTCTGAATATTGGAGTATAATCACCACAGTCCATGTGCTACAAAGTTGATATGACATATATGAAATATCCTTATTTTCTATTAGCAAATGTGAAAGCATGTTACATGACTGGCTTTAAAGGGATTGTTTCTAGTTAACTTGCGTTAAGATATATATATATATATATATATATATATATATATATATATATATATATATATATATTCATCTTTTATCTATACTATGTTTTAACTGCACAAGCACATTTTAAATGAAACTGGTTAATATAACTGCAGAACTCGAATGCTGCGAAAAGTTATCCTGTTGAAGTTTGTTTTATTATTTATTGCAAATACATCTGGCATACAGAGGCACTTGTCACACATTGGTAACAGCTGATATGAGGAAAACAATACTTGGTGCAATAAATATTATATAATTTTACAATAAATTCCTTCTATTATAGCTTCTTTATATTAATTACATGCATGCTGCTGATGCACAAATGAGCATCATACCACTCCAGCAGGGCAGATACTAAGAACTATTAATTCTGCAACATAAGTTAAATGCTGGTTTAGTTTCCAGGCCAAATTTAACCCCCCAACACCATCTAAAGTCCACCCTTTTCAATGTCTGGAAAATACAAATCAAACCATTAGGATATAACAGAACTAATGCAGACATTTGCAACCCTGCAGAGTACCAGTTCAGAAAAGCAAAAACTATGTTACATCACTCTTTATATTCTGAAATATCTTTCTGTGAATCTATAACCATGTAAGGGTGAAACTACAGACTGATGGTATATCAAGAAGCTATGAACAAAGGAATGCTTCCAAAAGATCTATAAGGAATTCCTCCAAACAATACTTGTACACTATATTAAGATTTTCAAGGCATTTATTTAGAAGGAGTACATCAGAAAATACATCTTACTGTTATCCTCCAAGTAAAATCAAACATCTCTTAAATAACTTTATTAAATATATTTGAAGGTTACAGACTTAGCTTTTTGTAAAACTCAAGACGTCTCCTTAAAAAACAAGTCTCCTTTTAATATGCTTTCAGTTTAGAATGATTATTTGTCTTTTGTGCACAGCTCAACGAATTCTCAAAGCGTCAGTCTAAAATGGCATTTTATGTGATGGAAATGAAAGGAACACATTGCATGTCTAATTTAAATGTAGCCTGGAGAAAAAAGACAAAAGACTAGCTACCACTGGGTAAACATATGGTGTACCTACTAGCAGGTGACAGGCAATAGACACTGTAGTGTCTGTGTGATGCTGAGAAGACAACCCCCTTCCTGTTTGCACTGCAGGCATAAACATGCCTCTTGCAGTACTGACCAGGAAAACATATGTTCTTCCAGTAAAGCTGTGCATGATTAAACATGGAATTGATGACAATGTTATCAAATTTGCAGTTACCTCAGTTAAGATTGACTAATTTCATTTGAAAAGGAAAATAGATTTTCATGCAAAATTTATAATTACATTGCCTGCTTCTTCGGGAATGCCTTCATTACATTTCAGTGCTTTAAAATATGTCATCAGTACTAAACAAAATACATTTCAAAGATTCCCAATCTGATAGTTTCATTATTTTTTAGACATGAAATGCCTCTATAAAGCATAATAAAAAATAAAATGTATCACTACAGATATCACTGACTCACAGTCATAGTGTAAATGTATCAGTTTATAATCTATGCATTTTCGCTTGCAATATATTTTTAATAATTCTGAAGAGCCATACAAACCTGCCTTGCAGCAAAATCTTTATTTTGTTTGTTGCGACATGCAGCACATTATTCTGCTGTTTCAAGTTTAATTGTATGTACTTTGATCTTAAAATGACAAATAAATACTCAAGAAGCACAAGTAAATAAGCACCTTCCTCTAAAATTGTCCAGGGGAAAAAACACATGATTTTAAAGACATTTACATACCTCAGATTAAAAATGTTTGTTGTATCTGTAAAGGTTTGTTGACTTTCTACAGAGTATTACATTTTGTGGTGCATTTACAACTATGTATACTGCATAATTAGTATGCATGGTACAAGGCACCTTGAATGTGTTAAATGCTGGAAACATATCACGTAAATGCTCCTTGTACAATAACATATGCAATAATTTACCATAAATCTGGAGTGTTCCTTAAGCTGACAGCAGTACTGTAGCAAATAATAAAGGAAGATGCATAGCTGTTGACCAAGAACTAAATTGTGTCACAGTGTTAACAGAATTTGTGATTAAGTTTTTGACATGGAATTTCCCCTACTAAAGACATTAACAGCATCACCCTTATGGTACTTCCACCCTATTTCTATTATTTTAAAGGATATTTATGCCCTTAAAATAAGCTAGAAGATTACAATTGAGTTGCAGAGCATAATAAATTTCTTAGTGCTTAAGAAATAGATTAAAGAAATTCAACTGTCCAGTGAAGCTGGAAAGGTAAAATTCTTAAAATCCATTTTCAGAGCACTTTAGGGAGTAGTTGTGATTGACACCCATTTGTAATTCTTTGTATAGGTCCATAGGCAATTACTAGGCTAATGGCTTAAGAGCCCTTACAAGCCTAGCCAATGTAACCCGATTTTACCCAATATATTACCCCTAATGGCAAGAGGATAGCATGGATATTTGTCTGTGCATTGAGTATCTTACAGATTGCCTCTAATCATAAGGGACATAGGCAGTACACTAGGTGTGAATTTGCAATTTCTCATCCATTGATGCAAATTGTGTTTGAAGAGAGTGAGGAAGGGATCTGCTTAATGTGATCAGGAAGCTTGTTCCAAAGAAGGGACAATCCCTGAGACACATAGCTGTCTCTCCAGCATGTTTTGTTTAAGTCGCTGACTAGGTTTAGATCCCTAGATTGGATGATCCACATGCTTTTTGAGTTTTGGGTGTGTAGCAGCTCCAGCAGCGCCAGATTTGTCAGTGTCTTGTAGGTCAGGCATAGGTTACCCCTAAATAGTCCATAGGAGACAGAGTAAAGGAATAGGGTTTTTAGTCTGCCTGCATTGGACATGTTGCTTACACCCTGTATTTTCTTTGTGGTGAACCTCTGAAGTCACTCCACTTGCTGTAAGTTCTTAGTCAAGTACATACCAAATGGAATATTGTACTCAATTATTTGTCTAATGAGGGCTGAGTACAACAGGACTATAATTTCCTTGGATCTGGATGCCATACCTTCACTTATAAGTTGTGCCACACATAAGGACTTCCTCACCACTATGGACCATGGCAATCAAAGTTCAGACTGCTATTTATCTGTGTACCTAGATCTCACACTTCTGACTGTACTCTTAGGGTTCTGCTATTGATGTTATAATTTGCAGGGGTATGCTATTGATGTTATAATTTGCAGGGGTATTTGACTACTTGATAACTTCGAGTTAAAGTTATCAAAGGGAGAGATGAAAAAGATGCAAAAGAAAGTTTAGAAATGGGTGGAAATGGATTGTGTTTAAGTAGGAGGTGTAAATAATAACAGGGATGCTAATGCAACTGGGAGGTTGCTGCTGAATGAAGGAGAGTGTCACCAGGAAGAGTGGTATGTGGGTAACGTGTACAGGCACTTTTAGGGATGTGGCAGTAGGACCTTATTATGACCCAAATATAGATGAAAAGGAAGAGATGGTAGGTTGTATAAGACAATTGAAATCTGAGATATACTGGAGACTAAGTGATATGGATGAGGGACCTCAAAGTAGCGTTAAACATGGTTTTAACTAGACTGCATGGGAAGGCAGTGTTCAATGTAAAATATCAAAAACAATAAAAGTTTAAAGAAATGGACAAAACAGATAGGAGTGCTGGATGAATGGATAGAAAAATAAGGAAGGGTTAAGCAGTTTACATTTATATAGTAGGAGGGTAAGCAGGCAATTAGAATGGATAGGATATTAGCTGATGATTAAATCTTAGGAGAGATGGAGGCTATCAACATATATGAGAGAGGACTATCTGATTACTCCTCAGTTACAACACTGTGGAAAAGAGAAAGGAAAGAAGAGACTGGAGAAGTGGATATGGGAAATGAGCAAATGGAGAGGAGCATACCAGACAGACTGGTTACAAAAGATGGCTAAGTCAATAATCCACATGATAAGGGAGTGGAGGGATGCAAGGGATGAGTTGGAATTAACACTGCTTGTATGGCGGAAATGACTGTGCTGTGCACAGAGTCTGTCAAACTAGATGACAATAGGCTCAGACAGGTGAAACATATACAGAGCTGTGTTAGAAGCAAATAGATGTGAACGAAGAAGTGAAGCAAGTGAAGGAAGAGATGATGACTAGGATGGGAAGGATTAAGGAGTTGCAGGAAGAGTTAGGGAGGTTACAAGAACAAGAGTAAATAATGGCAGATAGATAGTGGAGGGAAGGCAGGAGACGTGGAATAGAAAATATATCAATGGAGAAATCAGGATGAATTAAATGCTAGTGTAAAAAAATAAAGATTCAAAGAAGATAGCATGGGTGACTGAAGTGGAAACTGAGGAAGGTAGGAGGATTATGAAGAATATAGAGATGAGAAAATAATTTATGAAACTATATAAGAATTTGAACACAAAAAGAGAATCAGGGGGATCGAATATTGAGGAATGGGAAAGACCAGGGCTCAGTAAGGGACACAAGCAATAGCTGCATAAAATATGAGTATTGTAGAGGTAGTAAAAGTTAAAGCAGGAGATGTAAATCGATTTCCAAATGATTACTGCTAACTGGTAAGATTGCAAGATGAGTAATTTCATAGGTAAATACTAGGAAACACTTTAACCATTATGTCATTCCCAACTGCAAATGAAGAAGGACCAGAACCTTAGTTAGAGACAGAGATGGTGATGTTATTTATATATATATATATATATATATATATATATATATACATATAAAGGGGGAAGGCACAACAGATTATACACCAATTGATCTGTATAATAACAGTGTAAACATTATGTCTTGAATATATGTGGCTAGGTTAGGGACACCAGTACCAACGTTTGTGAGAGTCACAAGTGAGTTTTGCGAAAGATAGGCCATCTATATATCATTGGAGATTATTGAATTATGTTACTTGGTTTGGGAGGGCAATGATACAAAGGGCAGGATTGGTACTTATGGATATTCAGAATGCTTTTGATTCCATTAGTTGGTATATTATCATGAGGACTCTGAAGTAGGTATCAGGAGCAGGGAGGGATCTACATGGCATTAGAGCATTATATAAGATAAGTGCTCAAATCAAGGTAAATTATGGATGACAGGAAAAAGGGAAGTTAGACTGATGAACAAAACAAGGGTGTCCACTGTCCCCTAAGATCTTTGTTCTGGTTATGGAAAAATTGGCAAAAATAATGCATAGACTGTTAAAAAGCTAGGGAATGAGAGGCAAAAGGAGTAATATAAAGTTGTTTGCAGAGCTATATGTTAGTATCTGATGATTTAGACATGATGTTGCCTTAGGCGTTGCCGATTCTAAACAGTTGGAAAGCATATTGGGAATAGAAAATCATCATAAAACAGTTGGAAAGCACATTGGGAATGGAAAGTAATCACACAAAATTATTATCAATTGAGACAGAATGAGAGGTAATGCTGGGTAAGGTTGCTGTGGTCAAAATGGGGAAAATATTTAGGACTGAAAGTGCAAGCAACAATATAAGAGATTAGGATGAAATAGTGAGTGGAGTTAAGAGACATGCAAAAGGCTATGCAGGACAAGTAGACCAGTAGAGTAATCATACTGAGTGGGCAGATAGAAGTTTTAAAAGTGATACTGTGGCATGAGATGAGTCAGGTAAATAAAGAAGATACATGATAAATGTATAAGATGATGGAGAAGTTGAATAGGTGAAGAAAGAGCAAGGGCCCAAAAGGTGGCAGAAGGATGGGGCATGCCTACATTTAAGAGGTATGCATTGGCAGTGAATGTTGTACAAAGACTGACAGGTATGGAAATCAATAAGATCAGATGGATGATCCAGGAGGATGATGAAAGATGTGAGAAGAAATATCTTTAAAGAAATAAAGAAAACAAAAGGAAGTATATGAGGGTGGGGTTAGGAGTGAGAAGACCAAAGGATGTTAGAGTCATAGACATATTGACTGAGAGGCAGGGGAGAATGGGAAAAGATGGAGGGAATGGACTTCAGTGAGATCGGAAAGAAATGGGTAAAGCAAAGCAAGGTATGGGAGAATGATGAGAAATAGGTAAAAAGCAGGGAAGAAAGTGATACCTCTAAAAGTCAAAACAAAGAATGTGGGTGAAATGAAAATGAACCAAGATCAAAAAATGCACCAAAATAATGGACACTCACTGACAGTATAGTAGAGAGACAGCTAGAAAAGCTAAACGTAATTTGTTGTAACTCAAACAAGGGCCAAATAATCAGTTTAAGATGAAATAGTTTTCATATAATGCTTTTCATTCTTTAACATCATACTTCGTCAGAGCAAACAATGGCTGTAACTAACATGCTTATATAACTAACCACTCACTGTCACATGACACATTCTTTTCAACAGTTAAACAAATAAACAAATTAATATCAAATAAGTTATCTCCATGCAGAACTATAAAAATACATGTGTGGTACTGAATGCTAAATAATCTATAAAAAAACTAATAAATTAATCAAAACACAACCATGGACCGATATTGTTAGCCCAAACTTTTAAAAGAGATGAATATCAAATGTGAATATATGAAATCATTAATTCAATAAATATGAGGTAAAAATCCTATTTAAAAACATAAATACACAATTCAGTCTTTAAAATAAAACTTATATGTGGAAAATGTGACTAGCTAAATTAAAGTTTTGCTAATAGGTTTAATGGGGGCATAATCGCTGATTCTGGGGGGGGGGGGTGCACTGAATCTTAGTTGCCACAACAGCTTGTTGTATTCTATTTTTCCAACTGATCAGAAGAATTGCTATGGGCAAATGATGACATTTGCCCATAGCAAACAATGCTTACAGTCAGTCAATGTAGGTTTTGAACAGCTGAGTTATGTGATGACAGGAAGTATGTGATATTGTGAAGAATGAGTCCACCATGTTACAGTTGTTGCTGCAGTTCTGAGATATTTTGGTATTTCACAGTATGTCATCATGTTATTGCAGTAAGGGATATGTGTGCCTGTAATTTCTTTAAAAGACTTTTGATAGATGTCTATATGTCACACAGCATAGCCTGATGCTAGATATGGCCAAACACATGTGGTGCATTTTGATGGTAGAATGGCAATCATGCACAATGTGTAAATAATCATGGGCTCAAACATATTCCTTACTTGGTTAACGACATACAAACAGTGTCTCATTTCCTCATGCCACAGGATAAGCCTTAGCAATTTTCTTAGGAAAGCAAAATTTCATCAAATGGCATCATCAGTATCAACTAAAGTATTCTCTGCTAAAAATGAGCAGAAGTGCTTTTAAGAGGAATCACCAGCTATATGCAAACACAGCAGACAGCTAGATGACAACATTGTTACCTACATACGCATTCACATGTCATACTGACACAACTGAGTCTAAGGAGTAATAGCTAGAGTTGAACTTACTACCAAAAATCACAACGTACAGAACATTCACTGAATGGCTCAAACACATAAGATGTTGGTTTATAATTGTGACAGTTCACATTTGAATGGATGACCTCATCATTGTTTAATAGGATGATGTTTCTGCTAAGAAGGATAGAAAGTAGTTGAAGCACAATAACACTATACAGCTACACATCCTATATGCATTATAAACCTTCTCTACACAACATGACAGACAAATACACACTCATAGTAGTCAGCCATTGCTGGATTCAAACCACTTACACATTTAGTTGCACAGTATCAATAGCCAACACCACAGGATAAGTCATACTACAACTGTGAGGTAGTTCAGCTTTGAAAGCATAATGTAATCATTGTGCTTCCAAAACTCAGTTTTGTCTGGGGATACTGCAGATTTATAGGGTGGTCCTCTGCCATTGAAAATATGCCCGCTGTGTGGAAGTTTACAAAAGGGGTGCTGCCATGTAACCAATTGTACATGATGGTACATAGTCACAATATTTAAACAATGCTGGATTTGAACCCCTTACCTATCTAGTTACAGAACCTAGAAAATGCAGTATTAACTACAAGCACTACAGAAGTCTGACTTTTATAGTGAGAGTTGCACTTATGAAAAGATGACCTCATGAGTGTGTTTCAGAGAAGATGTTTGTGGATAAGGGGATGGGGTTAAATGTTTCTCCTGAGTGGAAGTAGATACAGCACCTCTGTTGAGGAAGCTATATGTATTTGGCATTTAAGCCACACACACAATTTCACCACTGTGAAAACTGAACCTCCTAGCAATCTAGTTACAAAATCTAGAGCACAAAGTATACATCACTGAGAGAGTGTACTTTTGACAGGAAGACCTCATCAGTGATTTGCAGAGAAGATACTTGTGTTAAAAGTGGGATAAAGGACAGAGGGAGCTGTGCTCAATGTTAACATTTTCTCCTAAGTGGAAGTGGACACAGCACATCTGTTACTGAAGCTTTATTTACCTGACACTAGAACCAAACACACACAAATTCACCACTGTCAGATATGAATGACTTGCCAAACCACTTGTACAGTCTAGAGTACACAGTATGAATCACAAGCATTGCAAGTGAAGTTTGACTGTTAAGGGGAAGGAGTGCACTTTTGACAGGAAGACCCTCATCAGTGTGTTGCAGAGAAGACGTTTTTGTTAAAAGCAAGATAAAATGCAGAGAGAGCTGTGTCTGAAGTTAAATTTTTTTCCTGAGTGGAGGTGGGCACAGCACATCTGTTTATGAAGTGCTTACCTGTCATTACAACCACACATGTGCACACACACATACGCTCATCACTATAAAATTCAAACCACCTACCTTTTTAGTTACACACTCTAGAATATGCAGTATGAGGCACAAGTGCCGCAGAAGTGTGACTTTACAGATGTGAAAATGGACACTTGCAAATATTAAAACATCACTGTTTTGAAGATCAGATACTGTGCATCACAGGTTTTGGGACAACTGCATGTATTTGGACAGGCCAGCTTAACAACACAATGCTTGTCCCACATAATTATTTACTTCTATTATAGCATCTACACACTATCATTTGTGTATGTTGTGTTACTGTGAGTGAAGTACCTATTCTAGAGTATGAGGCATCAATGACAATCACAATTGTAAAACAGTGGATTATCAAGTAAGCATTCATAACAGTTCATACCGGGATGATTGCATGCAAGCAGTAATCATTTATTGTGTCACTTTCAGTTGTATTGGCTCATGCTTGCGCAATGTGTACTGACAATATAAACAGACACTTCCTAAATATGATAGTGCCCTTTTGAATAACACTGATGGAGTATGTGTGAAAAGGTTAGACACTATTGTTACACAGTTGCAAGTGTAATCATTGGAGTACAAACATACATTAACACACTGATTTAACTTAAGTCAACATCACTGTGAAATCCAGATATCTCGGTTTCAATACTGTATTTACATATACAAAGTTGTATAGTAGAGAGTTGATCATCTGGACTAACTGGGACCTAAGGTAATTCAGATAATCAAATTGTTTGGATAATAAAACACATAATTGAACTGGGTAAAAAATTTCTAAAATCTTGTTTTTTTCTGCATGCAGGAATACACTTTTCAGTCATTCAGTGATTCCAGTGGAAATAGCAAATATTTTTTACACCCAAGCTGGCTACAAGCTCAAAAAACATGCTCAGGTGAATAAATATAATGTTTACATTTTCAGACTTTATGATGTTTCCCACTCGAAAACTTTGGAAGGCTGGTTCTGATAACTGACTGTTCTGATAATCGATGTTCGGATAATTGACTCTCTACTGTATAACCTACTCACATAACTCTTTGTTGTAATTTTTGTTTAACTCTGTGTTGTAATTTTTGTTTACCTCTCTCCCTGAAGTACACCACTGGCAAACTCATTTACACAGCTGATGGCAAAATGTTAGTGCATGAATAATCATATCTCACGGTGTTGAAATTAGAATGGGAATCAGCAGTACTTTTAAGTGCTCTGTGCACAGTATACACATACAACCATGTCTGAATCTGATGGAATACAGAACAGATATATGTTATGGTTATATTTCATTTGTCATGATTTACACATTTGTCATGACAATTGCACTCCTTCACTCCTTATATATATGATACAGGGGTGTTATGAAACACGAGAGACCAAGCATGTTACTGCTGGTGGAAAAATAGCTTGTGGACACAGGTTTGAATCAAAGAGGAGTATACAATGACAGAGAAGGGGTGAGGAGTGGTGAACATTTGAGGACAGGAGTACATCTACTGACATATTAAGAGACTAGTTTATGGTTCATTTCTGCACATATTTGTGTTCTGTTACATTGTATTCCCCAGCATTTTCTGACCTATATAAATTTACAAAATCAAATCTATGTTATTTCCTGATACTGCCAATTGGCAGTGATTCTCATATTCTCATGGGTAGGGATGACAACCACAAACATTAACATGCAGAAATGTGTCCATCACTTGAAACTCTATACTTCAGATGTATTTCTGTGTAGATGGTGCAGGAGAGTGAAAATGTGATGAGGACATAAAGAGGATACTGTTGTATTGACCACATATGCAGCACACACATAATATTAAGCTATGAAAACATTAAATGAATGCATGACATACGTCTGGATTCGAAACATTGAGACTACAAAATGAAAGTGTACTAACAGGAGGATTATCTCAGCACAACATACTGGAACTTGAGAATTATTAAGTTTAACTAACTCATTTGGAGGGACACTGACAGCCGATTCATGCTATGGAAAATGTAGGCATCAACGTTCGTCACTGTAAGTGAAGGTGTTACATCCTATAAGGTGTATATGACATCTATCATCCTAATGCAGATGTTACACATACTGTCTCATAATAGTACTATCAGTCTTTATTTCTATAGCGTAGCTTGGCTAAGCACCTTTGCGAGATGTGAACCATATTAGTGCAGCTGAAATTAAAGTCTTCAGCTTTTGCCATAAGATGTGAAACAATATTTGCCATCACTCACTATTAGTGTGCGATGCCAAGCATAAGAGACATGAGAAGAGATTTGCTTATGGTTCACTTCTGCACATCCTTGTGTTGTGTTTTGTTGCTGTTCAGTTTGTCAGAATTATTTAGACAAGATCTGTAAAAGACATTGCTCCCAATAAGGAGCTAGCAGATTAATACAATAGCACCATAACGGTGTGTTAATAAAATGTGTAATAAACACTCACACACAAAGGATTCATAGAGAGTATTCAGTGACACTTTGACATACATCAGGATTCAAACCTTAAGAGTAATCAAAAACAACTCTACAAACCTGAGTATTATCTAACTACACCACACAGGAAGTAGGTTTTGTAAAACCAAATTGGAAACAGTCGCACACCTTGTTGCTGGTTGTGACATACTAATGGCAGAAGGACTGTATACTGAAAGGCATAATAATGTGGCAAGATTGTGGCATTGGGGATTGTGGAAACGTTATGGTATTGAAGTGGCTGAAAGACACTGGAAACATGGCCCACAAAGCATCATAGAAAATGATGAAGTTTACATCACATGGGATCATCCATAACTAACAGTTCAAAAGATAGATGCTAGAAAACTGGATATAGTGGTCCATGAAAAGAAGACAAAAGTAGCATTGATCATTGAAATCGCTATACCCAGTGACTACAGTGTCTTGTGTACAGAGAGACACAAAGTCATAAAATATCAGGCTCTGCAGGCAGAAACGAGAGCAATGTGGAAGAAAGATACCCCGACAGTCCCAATAGTAGTAGGAGCAATGGATCTTATAAAAAGGAATCTACAATCATATTTAAATATGTTAGCAATATATGTAACCCCATATGAATTGCAGGAGTCATTATTGGGCATATTGCGGGTGCTGCAAAGAATACTTTTGGCTGACATCAAAGACTGAAACAATATTAATTTAATGAATTTTAATCGTACTTTGACTTAAGAATGAGGTCCATTCCCATCATAATATTAGAAACCCAAAAGACTTGGAGAAATTAAAAAAGGAAGTCATGCTTCACAAAGTTCAATTAAGATAACAGACTGAAGTAAAGGGGAATGTATGTATTAGTCTTCATTGCACTCACAGCAATTGTAAAATCCCATAATGTATACATTATATCCAACAGCATAACAAATATGAAACAGTAAAAAGTGATGATACAGAAGTGAGAACAGATAGAGATATGCAGACAATGATACAGCCGAAGAGTGTTTTTTTTTCTGTGATATTTTTTAACATCTTTATGGTGTACTACTGTTATGTTTTTCCTGATAAGTAATCTGTCATTCTAAGTACAATCAGGTGTTCCCAACAGGGAGTAAACAGGGGTCGAAAGTAGAAACATGATTGTGATAAAGTAGGACAATGGTGGGTTACTAAGATATATATAGAAAACATAATATAAATAAATTATTAACTATGATCTTTACATATTTCTGGAGTTGAAACCTTGATACTATGCCAAAAACATTTTACAGACATGTGAGTTATATCACACACCACGCAGGAAATTCTACTTCACAGCTTTAATTTTACTGGTTTGAAGAGACAGTCACAAAACAATGAGGCAAGGAAGAATTGTAGGGATCAGGCGTCACAGTAATGACAATTTTAATATCACATAAGGTGTATATTACAGCCAGCAGCATATTAAATGTTCCAATGCAGAACAGAGATGTGTTATCTAACAGTGTTATGTGTCATGAGAGTTGTGTTACCTCACAGTGTTATGTGTCATGATTTATACATTTGTCATGTAGCTAGGAATTTTTGGGCAGCATGTTTCCTAACAATATTTGCAACTGGAACATTCTGTATGTTGTATATTCAACCTTTCAGCCTGTTCAAGAGAAGATTAGGCAGACTAAATAGTGCAGTGAGGCTAAGCACAGTAGCATGAAGGGCAAAATGCAGCTGAAGGCAAAAATTCACAGACTTTTGCCATAAGCTATGTACTTCCATTGGTTCTATATTACGACATAGAAACATCATTATATCGAACACCTAAACATCGAACTGTATTCATCGAAATGCATTTATGTGAATCGATGAATACTAAGAGGGCAAAGATGTAGTTGGCCAACTACACGGTGTTGCCCTTTTCTCTGCTGTAGTGCAATCTTAGAGTTGGTATATTTAGTTAGGGGGGTGTGGGGGGCCTAGCCCCCCACGTCGGGGTGGGGGAGTGAAGCCCCCCCACATGGATGGGGTTGTTTTAGGTTAGGTTAATTACGTGGGATTGCGGGGCAAATGTTTTTTGCACTGTAAGTATTCATTGATTCGTGTAAATGTGTTTCGATGAATACGGGTTAATGTTTAGGTGTTCGATATTACAATGTTTCGACATTGTAAAATAGATGCACTTCCATTCCCACTAAGTTACAGGTGCTGCTCAGAGCCAGGCATTGTGCAAATGCTTTGGAAACAGACTGATGACACCGAAAGGGGAACAGACATACACATGGGGAGAAAGAAGCAGACAGCAAGTAGATTATGACAGAAGCAGGCTAACAAAACAAAACAATATGTAGGCAACAGCTACACATAAAATGGTGCAATACAGTCAGCAAAAGTTTGACACAAGTATGGATTAGAACCCTTGAAAGTATACAAATATCAGTGTATAAATCTGAACATTATATAAGCACACCATAAAGGAGTTCCTAATTCACAGAATTTAAATAACACAATTGAAGGGACAGTGATAACTTAGTGAAGCAAAAGAAATAGAGAGAGAGAGAGAGAGAGAGAGAGAGAGAGATGGTAAAAGAAATACCAAGAGCATTGCTTATGGGACATTTAAGACCATGTTTATGGTGTGTTACTCTTAGCTGTCTCCTCATTATTACCCTGCCATGCTGTTTACAATAAAGCACTTGGTACAGGGAACAAGAAGGGGTAGGATACCAGACACAGAATTAAGACATAAGCAGGATAAAGGTGGTTTACCAAGTCTCCCAGTTGGGGATGGAATGCTTTTGCAAATGGCTTATTGCAGCACTGTTCTAATGCTATGTTATTGAAATGTTGCAACTGGAGATAAATACTAACATTTGGAGTTAAGTATATGATAGGAATATAAAATGATGTGCAACAATGTTTTAATATATAGGTGTTATTGAACCCTTGACACTATATAAAAACATCAGTCTACAGACAGGGAAATCATCTCAATGCACCACACAGAAAATTCTACGTCATTACATCCAGCAGCTTAAGAACTGTTAGAGTAACTGCTTCAAAGTAGTGTCTTTACTTTGCATTCCTATAGTGCAGTGGATTTAAGCACATTTGTAAAAAGATAGCCAGAGTAGTATGGGTGATGGCAAAAACTCACCAGTTTTTGCCATAAGATGCGAAATGCCATTCACCATCACTCAGCATTGGTGTGCGATGTTAAGCTTTGCGCAAAGGTTGAGGACAAAAAGTAAAGGCTTTCTGATGGCATGGGGCATTTTTGGCCATCTGTATTGTGTGTGATTCTAGTTTTTAAACAGATTAAATATGTGAAAAAGGGGTTGATAGGACAGTAGTGAAAATAGAAAGCAAGCAGATGTTAGGACACAGGAGAAATAATACAGGAATTTGCAGGTTGTTTGGTGGGACAACACCATGGCTTTCCACTTCTTCACAACATAAATGT
Source organism: Protopterus annectens (assembly GCF_019279795.1). NCBI lineage: Eukaryota > Metazoa > Chordata > Ceratodontiformes > Protopteridae > Protopterus > Protopterus annectens. Next base: position 1,451,410,270 of record NC_056737.1, read on the forward strand.
AGAATTGTACACAGAATTTCACAACTTAGCAGAGTCTCCACAATATAGATGGGTGGCAATGACAGAATAATATTCTATAGCAAATTTGGACCAGGTCAATTATGGAGAGTCATTTTGTTTTGTGGGACAGATGCCCATTGAATGTTGGAGAATGTGCTAAGGAATGAGAGGGTCAGGTAGGTAGTGCAGGTTAGGTAGCAGGGGCAAACATACAGGACATTACAAAACAGAGAGGATGGTGCAAGACACAAAAGGTTGAGAAACACCATGATTGGGAATAGGTAGGAGATATCAGAGGTGCATCCATATCCACCTTATGACAGTGAGAATCTAGTTCTCACCCTCAGAACTGCCATTGCTGTCTCTTGTGTCAGTTGCCAGGGAAAATGCCAGATGTGGCATCGATTTGGCAATATGATGCAGGATCATTTCAACCTTGCTGATTTGGGCACCAAGGCTCTTCTCCATTATGCCCTACACCATACTGTCAGCTCCTGACAGGTGACAAAATCACCACCTCCATTAGTTCAGCTCCCAGAGGGTACCACAGTACCAGCAGCTGAGACAGAGATACTTAACACAGGTGGAGCATGTGGGATAGGAGTTGTGTAGGCAATGCTGACAGATTGCGATCCACGTGTTTGGAGTCTGTGTTGCCTGTGCTGATGCCACCACAGCTACCTGTGGAGGTATAGTAGGCCAGATTTTGGTGGTCTGTCCAGGTTCCTCTGCTCCCTAGTTGTACCACATAGGATTTAAACCCATGAGAAAAAAATGATAAAATCCTAAATTTTGCTTATTAACTGTCAGTGCCACAGGAGAACTTAATTTGAACATGGCAACTAGAGACATACTAATTAAAGAATGAATGGAGATACTTAAGATATACCTGTATATGTGAGACTTTAAGTAGTGTTGGGACTGCATTTCTATGCAAAGACAGTATTTGTGGTAGTAAATACAATTCAGATGCATGAAGTTACATGACCTGAGTAATGCATGTTGGGGTATATTATGTACATACTTCACAAGACATACTGTCCTAAACACATACATATGATATGTGATAAGTCATAATAATTATAACAAAACAATTGTGCACATCATACCTATACAAGTACATTTGAAATTATATATCAGCATTGTCATACTGCTTTACACAGATTATATTGGCCTTATATAGAAAGTGTTAATTATAATTTTTTTGAAATAACCATAGTTATGATACTCAGTTGTATTTAGTGTTACCTTTGTAATCAATAATTTCTAACCAATGGCATTCTGACACCCTTTTTAAAATTATCAGGTAACTGGATTTGAACCCTGCACTAGCTATCTTCTTTCTTTTAGCTCACAGTGTTCATATCTTGTACCACAGAAAAAGTTCTCTGACACCTGCATTTTATTTACTGAGTTCTTTTCAGAGTGCTGATGGCCACACACTGGCACCAAGCTTGTTTATGCTACAGAAGGCAGCCGAAATTAAAATTTTCACTTTTTTCTTTCAGCCACGAAGCACATTTTTGAGGTGCCAAGTGGAGCACAAATGCAAATGGCATTACAAAAAAATATTTTGTGTTGTAGAGTAATACATGTAATGGATATATGTAGCAAAGAACATACCAGTTATAACATTAGCATGACACATTCATCCTTTTCACATCTGCTTGCCACATCACAAGCAGCATTTAGTTACACATCATCAGGACATCATGTAATGGCAATTGTTCTGAAAAGGAACACACAGAGAATGACAGGAGGTTATTCTTTTCACAATAAATATACTTAATCATATTATAAAAAGTTATAATAAAATGTGTTATAGTCATGATGAATACATTGAGATATTGGTAAGTTCTAAAGTATAAATGAAACATGTCCATATTACTTATGCTACTACTTTTGTGTTAATAGGTATGTACTAGGTTGGCTGCCCTTGAAAGTAATTTTAAGCCTAGCCAATTTTCCTTCAAAAGTGAAAATCAAATCCTGTACCTTGTGATTGTGAGATGAATAACTTAACCATTTTGCCATTCTCCAATCTCAAATTAATCCTAGACTACTACTCTATTGAGGAAAGAAGTACTTAAAGTCATATTTACACAACTCCATGTATACAAGTTAACTGCTGTGAGAGTACAACCCCCTACCTATCTAGCTATACAATCTAGAGAACACGGTACTTAACACAAGTGCCACCACAGAAGTCTATCACACTTTACAAAATATCATATGTGACAACATCTGTTGCAAATTATTAATCATGAAAAAAGGTAAATTTACAACACCCTTGTAACATCAATTCATGTGGAGTACAGGTAAGATTTTTAGTATTTATCACAGACTTTAACCTGTTAATTTCATATAAAACACTGGGTACCAATATTTATTCTGAATTCTGTCATACAAAATATCTGTAACAGGATTTGACCTATACAATATGTGGCCTCTTTCTTTAATGTGATTTTACTTAGAAGTTCTGCCACAAAAATAGTTAATTGACAAGTGGAATTTCTTCACTCAGTAATGTCCAGAGTGCTGATGAAAATGCATAGGTTCAAGTCCCAAGTGCACTACTGATGACATTTAAATTCAATTTCTAATTTTATACTTTAGGAAATAAACTCTTGTTCACTGCTAGGGAACACGGCCAGTCAAGAGTATAAAATGTCAAATGGTGCACAAAGAATGAAGAGAGGAAAAAAAAGAAAAAAAGAAACATTATGAAACAAGTAGTTAAAATGTACATTTGAGATTTTTCCTTAACATTTTGTTGTATTGCAACATGAACATATGTGCCTTAAACATCACAACGTTCACACAAATAGCATTATTTCTGGATCTGAACCATGATACCATGGCATTAACAACACACAAGTGAGATTATTATCACTATTTGTCACAGACACAGATGTACACTAGGAAGAAGAAACAATAGAATTTGTATAAGATGTGACATTGTATCAGCTCACATTAAAGGAGCAACAGAATCAAGTTCTGAAAATTGTCCTTTGTAATTTGCCATTAGACGGAAGGATAAATCAGATACTGACAACTTAAAAATTCAGCTAATCTTTTGTCACGCAGTATAATACAAATATTTGCAATACTGCAGCTATTTTTATCTCTTTATTTTGTGAGCATCATTTCCTTATCTAGGTGTTTTTAACTATACTGCAATATCATTTGCATTGCTTTTGATATCTGTTTCAATGAGTAATGTACTTTCTAAGAACTGCAGGAAAACATATACTCAGAGGTGCAAAGTGTGGTCATAAACAATTCATAGAAGTGTTAGGAATGCCAGTCATTGTACTCACAGTCTTTCTTGTAATTCTCTTTTCCCTTGGTAAGTGCACAACAGAGGACTGACTGTCAAATAGAGATTGTTCCTGCAGCCAGACTAATCTTTCACACTTGCAAGCCCTTAACAGATAACAATTCTCAATGTTCATCCTTGCAATGGTAGGGCTTGTGCACGCTATCATGTAGGTCCTTATACTATGTTTGCCTCCCCAGAACATAGTACAGATTGTGGAATTCATGAATGCATCAGCACATTATTTGCATATTCACAGGCTCAGAGGGCTGAATCTGCACTCTATAGTGGTAACCATGTAGATAAGGAACTTGTAGTAGGGGATACTGTTTGGAACCAGAGAGCTTAATACTTATATTTTCTTTCAAAAACATGTTTGTAGTTTAACAACTGACTTGCTGTAAAGTTGTGTTGTTGTTTTTAACAAATTGCCTTATTTTAACCTTACTGATGGATTGCATTTAACAGTACAACCACCGGTTTACTGTATGCATTGTTCTCCCTCACTGTTGGCATAGCCATATAGATCAGTTATTTGTTGTCCATTAAAAATGTTTAGAATGCTACCTGGCATTATGGACATTTTTATCTGGAAAGCTGACCATTTTTTGCATAAGACTGTTATTAGCAACATCAGTGGGTTTGCATTATTAGTCCACAAAATGTGCTAAGCCTATGACATATATCTGCCTGCCCTCCACACAAATGGTTATCCCATGAAAGCTTTATCAATTATTACTTGAAAAGTGTAAATTAGTTCTGTTAATGTTGCAATGTACTGCAGAGATATATAACCTTTGTCCTCCAGGCATGCATTTGTATTGTTTTTAATTTGATTTTCTTTTTGAGGGGTAATTGGGGGATTCTGTAGTAACATTTGTGTACTCATACAGAGGATTACTTTTTCAATTATTTTATGCATGATGAATAGATACATTCATATATATTTTTTTATTCAATGATGGATTGTAATTACTTTTTTCCTTTTATATTTCATCTCATGCAGGGTTATGGCACACAAGACATCTGCACCCTGTAATACACCATACAGTGATGCAGAGAATGAAGTGATCATCTAGGCACTACTTTGACACAACTCATACGTCTTAGAGAGAAGCAGAAGTGGCAAGTCTGATTGTAACTGAGAGCAGGTGGTCAGTGATAACAGGTTGTAGCAGGGCATGGCCATACCAATCTACAAATAAGACATAAAGACATAGGTCAGTGAAATGATCACTCAGATGAGATGTAGGATGGCTGCAATTGCTCAGGAATGAACAGCCACAGGGGGTGATCCTGCTATTGAACTACCAGTGGCTAAAGCAAAGGAGTTCCTATCCACAGTCATAGATCCAGAGAGCTCAGCACAGGGTTCACAAGAATCACTGATGTTGGTGCTGACATGGGGGACAACCTAAGTATGTCTACTGCAGAGCTTCCAAGCATGAAATATAGTTAAATAATTCTCATTGTGTGCATATATAGATATAGATATAGATATATGAAGAGAGAGAGAGAGAGACATAGAGAATGATGAGGTAGAAGAGGCACTAAGAAAGAGATAAAGAGGAGGAGGAGGGCGGGAAGTAAACAGTACACCTTTTATGAGATGTTTCTTATTCTACAGCTGTAAAATTGGTTGTTTTCTGTTTCTTGTGTCATTTGCATTGTGATGCTTCTCAGCCATGTTTCCTCTTCCTTTCTTATATGTAGGCACATCTGCTTCTGAGTTTGTATGATCACCTGTACATTGTAAGCACACTTTTTTATTGTTATTAATGTACATAAGGAAGATGTATATATACACAGAAGTAATTTTTGAATTGCATTGCATTAGCATATATTACTGTTTAAAATACATGTTTACATAAGTTTGATCAGTTTGTATTGTATTTCTCTGTAGTGTGTTGATTAATTGTTATCATGGATGATCCTGTCAGTGGTACTATGGAGCTCCTACCACCAGAAGTCAGAGTATCAGTAGCCTCTGATGATGATGATGATGATGATGATGATGATGATGGAAGCGATGAAGAGGCACAGTCTGGGGGTGCAAAGTGTCAGTCTGACACTGAGGTTGTCTCCAACATCCTCTGCCCATATTTCTGACACAGTCAGTATGCCTACACATACCGATGACACAGAGACCTCAGACATAAACAAGTAGAGGGTGACACAGTTTATCAGGGTAATGTGGTTACTGCAGTTGTAGAAATGGTTGATTCTCCACATATTGCAAGGGTTAAGTGCCACATACAGGTTGATAGAGATATTTGGAGGAGGCATACTGTCCTCCCTTCTCATTTAGTAGTAGTTGGCACACAATGTATGTGCAGGGCCCTCACTGAGGCATGGGAATGTTCCAGCATGGAAATTGGAAGAGATAGTGCAAGTACTAAACATACATTCTGACATGTGGGACTGTCTGAACCATGTGGTTGACTGTTTGGATAGGATGACTGACAAATGGATCAGGCAGTGTCTGCAATGGAACATCTGCTGGTGAAGGTCAGTATCCATGTGGCCAGGAAGATGCTACAGCATCCATTGTTAGCCAGTGTGGCCTTACAAGATTCCACTTCTGTACTGACACTACTTTCACAGCTCCATCAGTGATTGCAGCATCCACATCCAGAAGGGGAAGGCCATGTGGCTGTGTTCCTGAACAGAGCCATGATGAAAGCTCTTGCAGCACACATCACTCACATTCAGGTAGCACCCCGACATCTTGGCAACAGCCATAAGACTAGCAGTGCAACTCCTGGCAAAGGTAGATCTCTTAGTCTGGGGCAGTGACTCTGAACTGACTACTCCACCATGCACAGTTTACACCTGTCCTAGATGCCAAATGTTAGTATAGTGCTCAATTATGTACATGCAGGTCCACATACTTTCAACAAATACATGTCCATACCACCTCAAACATGCACGCACACACGCGCGCACGCACACACATGCACACACACACACACACACACACACACACACACACACACACACACACACACACACACACACACACACACACACACACACACACACTCTACTTATTTAAGCTAACATTTACTGGTATATGTATCTTGCTACTGGCCCTAACAATTGGATACTTAATGAATACATTTTTTTGTTATTCATATACATACTTCTTTTTGTGTAAGGCTTGCCCTGTTGTACACTTTCCTCCACCCTGTGCAAGTGATGATAGCTGTGACCTGCTTTTGCACATTTTTGTGACTTAGAGATGCATATGTGTCTGATGCACAGAGTAAATTGCTAATGTTTGCTTACCCAGAAGCTTGCTTTAAAGTAAATATGTTTGTTGCAGAAGAAATGTTTTTATTTATGGTTCCTACTCAGTTGTGAATGATTGGTTATGTAATTGTTGACCATCAATGTATTTGTTAGTATTCTTGGGAATGCAGTCAAAGTAGATATTTAAGTGTTCCTTAATGGTATACTTTTGCAAATGATAATAACATTGACCAGCTCAGTGGTTTACATACATCTGTCAACTGAAATTCTTGATGCACATTACTGGGCAAAATCCAGTGCTGCACATCAGTCATAAGCTATTACTGGCAATACTGTACAGCTGAGACATGTTCCAGCTTAGGGATTTGTAAGTATTTGCATATGACAGTAATCATTTATATTCCTCTGTGTTTCCATACAAGTTCCACAATTGCCTTGTTAATACTGCAACTACAATATCTGTTCTTGGAGTTTGTATGTGTTTGATGCTAACAAAACACAGCCATTGCATGGTTAAGTAAATGTGTGGACTTTTGCAGGAATCAGTTTTAATATTTTTATGTGCTTGGTATCTTACGTTTTCACATAGGTAATCAGTATCTGTGCTGTCCTTTGTCTCTTAGCCAGAGCCATGTCATATTGTGCATGCCTACATCTGCTAGCCTCATCTAAAGCTGGTGATTCTACCTCAGACTCCTCATCAGTATCTACTGGAGCTACTGGTCCTGTCTGTGGGTCTGGAAACTGTAGTCCTGCATTGAAGCTGTTTCATGAGAGTTACATTGTGCAACATGACACAGATTGTGAGTATTTGGGCAGAGGTGGATGGATCATACTGCAGGGCTCCTCCTAATGTGTCTAGCAAGCCAACTATACATTCCATGATTTTTCTTGTTTGACTGTGGACATAATTTTTTCCTTGCTCAGTGGGGTTGTGATGGTTTGTCATGGGTGACATGAATCAAGGTTCCAGTACATAACATGCAACCCTCACTAGATGCCTTGTGGAAACTCAACCCTAGCAAACCTTATATACAGATCATGGGTGTGGGTGATAAAAAAAACTGCATGGTTACCTGCACAGACATTGTTGATTATTCCTTGGCCTTTACAGACAACCTGGCAGTTTACTGAGTGGTATCCTTTCCTAATAATGTACTTCTTTCCCTGTTCACCAGGTGGGGCTTTTATTTATATATGTGTGCAATCTGTGGTCCCACAAACTTCAAGGAAGAGTGATATTGCATTAAAAACCTGCATTCTTGTTGCTCTCTCCTCTTGGATGCAAGGGGAAACAGATATGGTCCCTTGCATGCTGTAGCATGCATTTAGGAAATTATGTAATAGTTTAGAAGATGAGGCTTGTAACACCCCTAATATATTCTATGTGGGTCTTTGGAAATAACCTTTTTCTAGCATACATAATGCTACAGATGCCTTTATTTCCACTGTGATGGGTTCTCCGCAATCTCCCTGGGGGCCTCAGGTGAGGTCAGGAGTGGTTGCATATTTCTGCTAGTGTTTTCCTTTGCACCCTATATCACTCTACAATTTCTGTGCCATGCAGTTCAGGATAGGACAAATGGGGTTTAAACACTGTTCTTCTTCTTGGCCAAGATCTAGCAGCAACACCTTGAATCAGAGTATGCTGTACATGCAGGATAATGATGGCAGCAGCAGCTACTAACATTTTATTAAGTGCAATCATAGCTGTAATTCAAAGAGTTTTGGATTTCAAGGCAAAAGCCAACACTGAGTGTACACGATCACTTTATAGGTTCCTGAATAGCTCCTCAATATTGGGTGGGTTAATTAACATGTAGTCTAGCTACTTATGTTTTTAATACCATATTCTGCCATTTACCTTTGTTTTGAGACTCTGCCCTAAGTGTGGAGCTGTTTAATGAATACAGAATAGCATACTGTCATATGGGCAGCACAACACAATACATTTATGATAGCTGCACTTAATATAGGTGTTCATGAATCTGTCCGATTATGTATTTTATTATTATTATTGTTATTGTTATTGATTCATTACTATCTTCATACCATACCATATAAACCCATTTGGATCAGTGTTCTACCCTGGTTACCATACTGAATAAATACATAAATAAATGAATAAATAAATATAGAAACATTTCCAAAGTATATAATATCTATCTATCTGGATAGATAGATAGATAGATAGATAGATAGATAGATAGATAGATAGATAGATATAGATATATTGTTTTGTTTTCAACAGAATACAGCAAATAGGGTACTCTGTGGGTGCAGTAGAAGTAGACACAAAAACTAGCTCCATCCAATCTGAATGGAAAAGACTTTATTGAAATCAAACATGTAAATAAACACTACAAGCTTAACTTTATCACCAAGTTTTTTGTCAGTTATCAACCGAACTTCATCAGATAAACTATCTGCCTTCCTTTCCCTTTTTTTATACATACTTGATAAGATAATAACAATTAAGACCAATTAAATTAAAAATTATTATCCCTTTCACAGCTAAAATGCCAAACACAAATAAATGTACTTAAACCTATTAGTTATAAATTTCAAACATATAAATGACAACGCTTGTGAAAGAATGGTTAGGGTTACAGAATGTATAGTTCAACATGGCAATTTTAGGAATTCCTACAAAATTATAACCTTTTTAACTATAGTAATTTACATCTTAATACTACATATTTAAATTTGTTTATGAAAGGCATGATGTTTGTTCCAAGTAAAAAAAGTAATATAAGTAAAGATATTTTGTATGGTTTGTTTAGCTATATAATGTTGATATTCTGTTTTATAATAAGTGAAAACAGTCCATGGTTATTATTCTTGTTTGTGTGCTAATTGAAAATACCAAAAAAAGTAAAAAAAAAAAAAAAAAAACTTGACACACGTGCAATTGGTCTACCCTTCTGGTTTGCATCTTCCTAGAATGTAGTAGATTGGAGTAACTCATAAAATCTAAGTGTATGCATCATATTAACCAGACATTTCAACATGCCAAAGCAATTTTCCTGTTTTCTTCACCAAAACCACGCCATATCATACTCTACAAGTGTCCATAATGGCACTATCACATGACATAAGTTTAGAATAAGATAAGATAGATATTTTACTATCCTACCAATCACATTAGACATTCTTTATTGTGTATTTTTTTGTCTTCACTTTACCAAAATCTAAGTTCTTCAGCTGACAGAATAAGACTCGCATACCTGTGAAAATATACATTGATTTGGCATTTGTTTATGTTCTTATTTGTGCCTTTTTGTCTACGCATGTGAAGCTGAATCTAAGTGTTTTTTTTTTTTCATTTTAGTTATACCATGAATAAAATGTAATCAGTGATATTCATTGCATTATCTAGCCAATTTACAATATTAGCTGTTGCTGTCAGAAAGACTTCTGGAGCCTATGAGATTCAAAATGGCAACCTCAGGAACCCATATCTGCATAAAGAAGTATTGAAGGTGCACATCCTACAACTAGAGTCATACAGTTTAATCAGAACCATAGTTAATTCCTTCCTGAATTGAAGGACCACAAAAGAAAAAGCTGACTTTCAGCTTGAGGGAAGAGCTTATACAAGCTCCTTTCTAGATTTACTAATACATTAACATAGTAAACACATTCAATTAAAGAGACACAAAGTCACATACAGTTTCTTAAATGAATCTTGGTACTACAGTTGTACCCCATCATCTACTGTCAATCATGCTATCTAACAGATTTTGCCATGGGTATGCACACACTTTGCCCCATTCTAGTTATGGCTCTTAGCTTAACTTGCCAGAACCCTTAGTTACTGTAAAGTATAGAGAGATACCATGCATTTGTCATTATTGCTACCTTCTCTGCTATCATGTAAAGTGGATATTATTCCACTTTTATACACATTTAAATCATTAGGATCTATGGATGGCCTTGGCTTTTTTGTTTCACTACTGTCACCATTCTACCTATCTATCCATTAGGTTCAGCTTGTTTCACTAAGATTTCCTCACTGCTTCCATATACTTCACTTCTTGTTCACTCACAACTCTAAGCACAACATAAACTCTTCTTGGTCATGAATTAAAGGCATTGCCTCAGTAGAAACCTTAATGAGATACTGACCTAGCACAGAACCCAAGACTTCAAATAAATTAGGCTATTCTTTTTTCAAAACAGAATCTATTCTCTGTAATGTATGTTATTGACTGCAAACACTTAACTGTATTTTATCCTTATGATTCGGCACCTACAGATAGGCACTAATCACAGAACCCCTTTTTTGCTTCTGACTGTAACATCATTATTAGTATCAAAAGCATTTCCTGAGCATTGAATTAAAGCAATTTTGCAGCACAAGTATTGTTTGACAGCTTCTCTGTTGCATACGCTGAATTAATATTCAAACAGGAAGTAATGTGCTGTGGCTAGACTTATGATGAAGATTTGTTTTAGAGGGTTGCTGAGAACATTACCTCCTCATCTTAGCAGTTTAAGATAGAAGATGTGAAAGTCTGGATTGTAGTGGTAGTCAGTGACTTCTAATACATTTTGAATTTCAGTGTTTGCAAAACTTTTAAAACAGAATGAGGAAGGCAAAGAAGTAGTAAAAAGAGGTAATGATGTAAGTGGGCAGTAGGTGTTAAAATGGTTAGCAATGAGTTGTGGAAGTGCGAAATATACTGCATTATTTGGGCATCTGAAGGCATGACATCTTGTCATAGCTGCAAAGGATATGTGTGCATGTGATTTCTTCAAAAGACTGTTGCTGTATGTTTATTTGTCACACATCATTGCCTGATGCTAGGTACACTCAAACACACTCGATGTGTAATGCAGTCATTACTGTGATGGTAGACTGGCAATCATGCACAATGTGCATATAATTATGGATTCAAACAAATGCCTTACTAAAGCAACAACATACATACAGAACATTGTGTCATTTCCTCACTCCACATGAGAAGCCTTAGCAATTCACATAGGAAAGGCAAATTTCATCAAATTGCATCATCAGTATCAAATAAAGCATTTATCTGTGAAAATGAGCAGAAGTTCTTGTAAGAGCAATCCCCATCACACATGTACACAGCAGATAACTGGGTGACATCATTGTTACCAGCATGCACATGTAAGGTCATAGTGACACAACTGAGTCTAAGGAGTAATGGCTGGATTTAAACGGACTACCTAAGATCACAAGGTACAGAACATTGTCTGAATCACAAACATGAGATGTTGGTTTACTATTGTGACAATGTACATTTGAATAGATGATATCACCTGTGTTTAATAGTGTGATGTTTCTGCTAACAAGGAAAGAAAGTGGTTGAAGAGCACAGTAAAACTACACAGCTATGGATCTATATGGATTGGAAGCCTTCTCGGCACAAGAGACAAACACATGCATGCACAGTAGTTAGTCATTCCCGGATACAAATCACCTACTTATTTAGTTACACAGTTTAGAGACCACAATATCAACAGCCAGCACCATGGGATAAGTCATACTGAAACTGTGAGTAAGTTAATTTGTTAAAGCAAGACATAATTATTGTATTTCCAAAACTGGGTTTTGGCTGGGGATACTAGAAATGTATAGGATAGCCCTCTGCCAGTGAAAATATGTCTCCCAAGTGGAAGTTTACATAAGGGGTATCTTCTTTGGGCCAATTGTACATGACAGTATACACAGTCACAATATTTAAGCAATGTTAGATTCAAACCTCCTACTTATCAAGAAGAACACAGTATTAACTGCAAGTGCCATAACAGAAACCTGATTTTTATAGTGACAGAGTTCACTTATGAAAGGATGACATCAATGTTTTGCAGAGAAGATGTTGCAATAAAAGTTGGATAAGGGGAGTCCTCTCATTGCAAATGTTCCTCCCTCATTGAAGCAGATACAACACTTATTTTGATGAATATATACAGACCTGACTCTTGAGACACCCACACTTACACATACACACACACACACACACACACACACACACACACACACACACACACACACACACACACACACACACACACACACACACACATACACACACACACACACACACACACACACACACACACACACACACACACACACACACACACACACACACACACACACACCACAAGTTCCCCACTATGAGATTGAAACCACCAACCTAACTACACAATCTAGAGAACACAGTATGAATGGCAAGTGTCACAGGAGAAGTTTGATTTTAAAAATGTAAAAGTGCACACTTGTAAGTATTAAAACTCCACTGGTATGAAGATCAGATATTGTGCATCACAGCTTCTGGAAAAAATGCATGTATCTGGACAGGCCTATTTAACAACACTGTACTTGTCCTATGTAATTACATACTTCTCTGACAGCATCTGTAGACTGTCATTCATATACATCACATTACTGTGAGTGATATGTTCCTGTCTCACAGAATGTGGCGTCAATGACAGTCACAGTTTTGTGCACGGTGGATTGTCAAGCAGACATTTGTGACAGTTCATTTTATTTATTTACTTATGTATGTATTTATTTTTTATTTAACATTTGTTTACCATGAAAGTCTGACTGGGACAGATCCCATTTTCAGTGGAGGCTTGGGGAAAAATGCTCCAGATGCATTCATACTCGTATGACTGCATGCAAATAGTAATCATTTATTGTATTAGTGTCAGTTGTATTGGCTCATGCTTGCACAATGTCCAATGACAATACAGACACTTCCTAAATATGATAATGCTCATCCAAATAACATTGATAGATCATGTATGAAAAGGTTACATACCACTGTATCAAAGTTGCAATTGTAACTATTAGACAGCCAACATACATTAACAAACTGAATTAAGTGAGACATCACTGTGAAATCAAGATACCTTGGTTTCAAGAAATGGAAATATAATGACAATGTAAAAAGGATACTGCTGTTAGGCAATATATGTAGCACACATATACACACAATATTAAGATGTGAAAACATTACATAAATGTATGACATATATCTGGATTCAAACTACTGACAGTATAAAATGAAAGCAAACAGACAGGAGAATTATCTCAGCTCAATACAAAAGAACTCAAGAATTGTTAAGTTTAACTGACACATTTGAAAGGACAGTGACAACAGATTTAAGCAAAGGAAAATGTAGACATTACCCTTCATCAATATACGGACAAGTGTAACAGTCCACAAAGTGTATATAACATCTATCAGCCTAATAGATATGCTAAATGGACTGTCTCACAATAATGTTATCAGTCTGTATTTCTATAGTGTAGTGGGTCTAAGGATATTTGTGCTAAGTGAACCATGCTAGTGCTGTCAAAAAGAAAATCTTCAGCTTTTGCCATAAGGTTTAACACAACATTTACCTTCACTCACCATTGGTGTGCATTGCCAAGCTCCACTCAAAAGCTGAGGGCACTAAATGCGGAAGAGAGATTGGGAGACATAGAGACATGAGAAGAGATTTGCTTATGGTCCACTTCTGCATATCCTTGTGTTGTGTTTAGTTACTGTTCAGTTTGTCATAATTATTCAGACATGATCTGTCCAAGACATTGTTCCCAAAAGGGAGACAGCAGCTTAATATAGCAGCAGAATAATGGTGTGGGAATAAAATGCATAGCCAACACTTACACCCACAGGAGTCATACAGAGCATTCAGTAAAACTTTGACATAAATCTGGATTCAAACCTTAACAGTATTCAAAAACAGATCTACAGACCTGAGTATTATCTAACTACACCACATAGGAAGTCCATTCCTGTCATGGTATTAGAAACCCAAAAGACTTGGAGAAATTTAAAAAAGAAGTCCTAATGAGTCCTAAAGTATTAACATCTTTGCACAAAGGTTTAGCCATGAGTAAGAACTATTTATATGCACACCCTGAACAGACACCCCCTGGCTAACAACAGAAATAACAATGCTCCTACTTAAGAGTGAACCTGCAAGCTACCCTAAAGATTATAGACCAATAATTTGCCTTCTGACAACATATAAACTATACATGGGCATTGATGCCAACAGAGTTTATAGTCATTTAGAAGAAAACTCAATTATGGCAGTAGAACATAAGGGCAATAAAAGAAAGTCATATGGAATAAAAGATCATTTGTTGTTAAATAAAGTCATAGTGGAGAACTGTAAAAAGGGGAAGAATCTAAGTATGGCATAGACTGACTACAAAAAAGCATTTGATAGTATCCCACATTCATGGATAAAAGAGTGCTTACAATGTATAAGATACACCTTATACTGATAGACTATATTACAGTGACGATGAAATAGTGGCAGACCATTTGCAATTAAGTCATGATGAAGGACAAATTATTATCCCAGGGATAAAAATTCAAATGGGGGATATGCCAAAGTGACTGTCACCACTGCTATTCTGCCTTGCCCTTAACCCATTAAGTTGTCTACTTAAAAGCTTAGGCCATGGCTATAATTTGGCTCCTAGAAAACGACAAAGTCTAAAGACTTCTCATCTTCTCTTTGTTGATGATTTGAAACTGTATAGCTTATCAGATGAGGAACTGAAAGTACAAATGCAAGTTGTCAAAACTTTTGTATATGATATAAGAATGTCATTTGGTCTTGATAAAAGTGGAAAAGCAACCTTTAAAGCAGGAAATCTGCAACACCGGGAAAAGATCGGTTTGGGACAAGAATGTGATATAAAAGAACTTGAGCAAGAAGAGTGTATAAATATTTGGCAAATGATGAAGGATCAACAATAAAACATGAACAAATGTGAATAAAACTTAGCAAGGAATACTTTAGAAGACTTAAATTAATCCTGAAAACAGCATTGACATCTAGGAGCAAAATCCAACCTATAAACCAATTTGCTCTTCCTGTCCTAAATTACAGCTTTGGAGTGACTGACTAGCCCCAAAATGTGTTGGATAGATTAGATAGAAAAACAAGAAGGATGCTTCATGCTCACCCAATGATTTATAAAAATCAGTGCATACCAAGGTTATATATTCCCCTTCCGAAGGAGGGATAGGCCTCCTTGAAATTGGTTACATGTATAGATCTGCAATCATAGGACTGCACACATATCTGCTGACCTGACAAGATCCAAATGTAGTGAAAGTTTTGAAACATGAGGAGAATAAATCTAAGATGACTTCTCTGCTTAATTTAGCAGAAGCATATTGGTGTCAAGCAGGAATGGAAATCAAACCAGAAGTAGATAAAAATCAGGCAGCAACTCAATGCGCCAAAAACAAAAGAAAGTATATAAGGTGAAGGACCAGATGAGAAGGCAAGAAATGTGGCAAATGCATAAATATAGTTGCAAGTATAGAAAACTTCTGGAAGAACCTCATGTTAATCAGGAACGAATGCAGAAATGGTTAAGGACAGGCAAATTCAAACCAAGACATGAAAGGTTAATATTAGCAGCCCAAGATAATGGACTACATACACACTGGTTTACAAAGTCCATTGAACATGTGGGAGAAACAGACAAATGAAAGTTTTGTAAAACTGAATTGGAAACATTTGCACACCTCATTGCTTGTTGTGACATACTAATGGCAGAAGGACAGTGTACTGAAAGGCATAATAATGTGGCAAGGAAGTGGCTGAAAAACATTGGAAACGAGCCACAAAGCATCATAGAAAATGAAGTTTACATCACATGGGATCACCCATTACCAAAAGTTCAAAAGATAAATGCTAGAAAAATGGATATAGTGGTCCATGAAAAGAAGACAAAAGTAGCATTGATCATTGAAATTGCCACACCCAGTGTCTACAGTGTCTTGCAAAGTCACAAAATATCAGGATCTGCAGGCAGAAACGAGAGCAATGTGGAAGAAAGATACCCAGACAGTTCCAATAATAGTAGGTAAAATGGGTCTTATAAAAAAGAATCTACAATCATACTTAGATATGTTACCAATACATGTCACCCCATACACATTGCAAAAGGAGTCATTTCTGGGCACATTGCAGGTGTTGCAAAGAGCACTTTTGGCTGACATCAAAGATTGAAACAATACTAATCTCATCAACTTTAATTGTACTTTGACTTAGGAATGGAGTCCATTCCCATCATGGTAGTAGAAACCCAAAAAACTTGGAGAAATTAAAAAAGTGAGAAGTCATACGTTAGGTTAAAATTGGTGACCCAAGATAGTGCTTTACATACATGATGGTTTACAAAGTCCATTGAACATGTGGGACAAACAGAAAAATGTAGATTGTGTAAAACAGAATTGGAAACAGTTGCACACCTCATTGCTGGTTGTGGCATACTAATGGCACAAGGACTGTATACTGAAAGGTATAATAATATGGTAAGATTGCTACACTGGGGATTGTGCAAACATTATGGTATTGAAGTGGCTGAAAAACACTGGAAACATGAGCCACAAAGCATTAGTGAAAATTATGAAGTTTACATCACATGGGATCACCCATTACGAAACAGTTCAAAAGATAAATGCTAGAAAACTGGATATAGTGGTCCATGAAAAGAAGACAAAAGTAGCATTGAACATTGAAATCACCACACCCAGTGACTACAGTGTCTTGCATACAGAGAGACATAAAGTCATAAAATATCAGGATCAGCAGGCAGAAACAAAAGCAATGTGGAAGAAAGTACCCAGTCAGTCCCAATAGTAGTAGGAGCAATGGATCTTACAGAAAAAAATCTGCAATCATATTTAAATATGTTACCAATACATGTAATTGCAGAAGGAGTCATTACTAGGCATGTTACAGGTGCTGCAAAGACCACTCCTGGTGACATCAAAGACTGAAACAATACTAATTTCATGAACTTTAATCGTACTTTGACTTAGGAATGAGGTCTATTCCCGTCATGGTATTAGAAACCAAAAATACTTGGAAAAATTAAAAAGAAGTCCTGCTTCACAAAGTTCAAATAAGACAACAGACTGAAGTAAAGGAGAATATATGTATTAGATTAATTGCACTCACAGCAATTGTAAAAATCCCATTAACATGTACATTACATCTAGTAGTGTAATAAATATGACTGTAAAAAGTGATGATACAGAACTGTGAACGGACACAGACTTGGAGATAGGGATAGAAGCAGATAAAGAATGTTATATTTTTCTGGGCCATTTTTAACATCTTTGTGGTATTTTACTGTTATGCTTTTCCTGATAAGTAATCTGCCATGCTGTTTGCAATCACATGTTTCTGATAGAGAGGAAGCAAGGGTCAAAAAGTTGAAACATGATTAATTCATAAGCATGATAATGGTGGGTTAAGTTATGTAGACAGCACTTAAGCACATAATAGTAATATAAACAAAATGTTAAAAATAACTTTCATACATTTTTGGATTCCAACCCTTGACATCATTCCAAAAACATTTTACAGATGTGAATTATGTGAGCACTCCACACAGGAAATGTTTCTTTACACACCAGACTACAAAGCCAGCGAAAACGATGCTACCAATCTTGGTGTTTTTTTAAATGTTTCTTTACAACCTTAATTGTGCTGGTTTGAAGGGACAGTCACAAAAGAATGAGGCAAATGAGAATGTTGGCATCGGGCTTCATCACAACAATGACAATTTTAACATGACAGAAGATGTACATTACATCCAGCAACATAATAAATATACCAAAGCTGAAAAAATATGTTATTTTAAGGTGCTATGTGTCATAATTTAAAAATTTGTCACAAAAACAGAAATTGTTGTGTAGCATTCTCCCTGACAATATTTGCAAAGGGAACATCCTATATGGTGTACATTCAACTATTCAGCCTGTTCAAAAAAAGATTAGCTTGACCATACATAGTGCAGTGAAAAGGACACCAAAGTAATGGGGCCAAAAGCAAAAACTCACTAGATTTTACCATAAGTTGTGTACTTCCATTTCTCCAAAGTTACAGGTACTGCTGAGCGCCAGACATTGTGCAAATGCTGAGGAGACAGACTGGGGGAGTCGGAGGCATTATGACACAAGCAGGATAATGGTGGCTCAAAACAATCCCCCAGATTTACAAAGCCCTGTAGAATATGCAGGATTAGTCAAAGAGCTATTTTCAGCAATATGGCTGACGTGCGATCCAGGAACAAGCTTCCAGGACGTGCACGTGAGCTCTTAGTCTAATCATGCACGGACTGAGCTCCTGTATGCAAATTACCCTCATCTGCAGGTGAAAACCATGCAAATGAGGGTAATATGTGATCCAGGAAGCTGGCAGCTGTCCGTGCAGGATGAGTGGAGTGTGCAGAAATGTACTCAGTTAGTAACCGAGTACATTTCTGCAGTCTACAAAACAGAGCTATGACAGCTCCAAATAAAGGCTGCATATCATTGAGGAAGCATGTCAATGGCCAAGTAGAAGGCCATTGGCATTGCAAACTGTTTTAGAAAAAAAAAAAAAAAAACTTTAATTTTTTTTTTCGCTGATCTCGCCTGTTTAAGTATAGGGCAGCGGTGCACAAATGGGATCGGGGGGAAAATAAGAAAATAAACCTAAAATAAGCATTCTAACTAAAATCAGTATTCTGCCATGCAAGTCAATGGCAGAAGACAACCTGGCCAGTGAGTAATGGTTGCTAAGGGGGGAGGCTTAGTGGGGGACATGTAACTATGCATTAGCAGGCAATCCTATGCAAATGAGAGAAAGGTTAGTGAATCCCAGATTTCCCCAGGGTGTGAGGCAGGTCCCAAGAGTAAAAGAGTATAAATAGCTGGGTGCAAGACTAGGATATAGGTGACATCATGGGGGGGGGGTGTCAGGCATACTGTAAGTGGATTGGAGACCTGTGGCTAGGGATTGCTCCTAGCTTAGCACAGCTAAGCTAGGGGTGTGTCTAAACCTGCCTAGCACTCTTTACAAAGTGTAAGCAGGTGTGCTTGCCGTGCACCGGGTTCTACAGAAAGAAAAAGGAAGTTAAACCAGGAAAAAGCAGCTCTGTGCACATTTGAGCACTCAGTTTGCATGGCGCACACACACGGGCGTAAAGAGGGAGGCAATGGGAAGGAAAAACAGCAGTATGAAGGTAATCAAGGAGAACTAGCTTAGCTGACAGGTGAAATGTATCAGAATCAGCCAATTACACAGGCAGCAGACCAGCCCAGCCCAGCACACCACTATAAACTATGCAAACACCTTTCCCCCTTGTTTTTCTCAAAAACTCTGCACCTCCGGTGTATACAGATGGGGAAATTTTATAAAACGAAAGCAAGAGAAAAAATGTTAGGGGCTGTTTTTGCTATCATAAACCAGCATGTGCAAGAGGCTGAGGGTGGTGAGGATGTGAATGCTGCTGTGCAACCCACAGTGAGGAGACGGATAAGAGTGTACAGACCCAGGGTAACCTACCATGGGCTATATGAGGTGGAGATAGTGGAGCACTATAGGGTGGACAGGGACCTCCTACAGCAAATTGTTGAGCTGTGCCGGCCATGCCTGGCACACAGAACTAACAGAGGGTTATCCATCCCAGTGGATACCAAGGTATGTGTAGGCCTAAGAATACTAGCTACAGGTACCTTCCAAAGGCCAACTGAGGATATGATGGGGATTTTACAGGCATCAGCATCCAGGGTACTCCACCAGTTCCTGGATGCCATGTAAGCACATGTCAGTGAGCACATATATTTCCCCATCACCTGTGAGGTGTTGGCCAGCAATATGCGTCTCTTCCACCAAATAGCAGAGTACCCTGTGGTAGTGGGTGCAATAGACTGCATGCACATATGCATTAAAGCATCATCAGGTGAAAGGGGTAGGGTCTACATCAACCACAAGGGCTTCCCCTCCATCAACTGCCAGGTCATGTGCGATGCCCAGGGCATAATAATGAATGTGTGCGCTGGCTGCCCTGGAAGCTACCACGATTTACACATCTGGCATCTGATGCAGCTGTACCAGACATTTGCCAATGGGGACATCCCACATGATCACCTAGTGGGGGATGCTGGATACACACTGGAGCCATGGATGATGACACCCATCAGAAATGCACGCACACACGAACAAGAACTCCATAATGAGGCACACACACAAACATGAATCATAATAGATCGTATGTTTGGGATGCTCAAGTCACAGTTCTGGTGCCTGGACACATCCAGTGGATCCTTGCACTACTCACCAACTACATGTACCCAAATTGTCCTTGTATGTGCCATGCTACACAATATGATCCTGTGGAAACAGCTTCAGCAGGAATAGCATGGGGCAGGGCCACACAGCCCCCCACCAGTGCCAAGGCCTGCACAGGTGCAGAGTGACTCAGATGAGGAACAACCTGAGCCTGCCCCAGTAGGTAGAAGGAGGCATACCCAGTATGCCTTGGCCATTGCAAAGAGACAATACATAGCATATGCACTGACACAGTAGGGACCCAGGGAATGACACCTCTCTCCAACTCTCACATACAGTAAAAGGGATGCCAGACATGACACTACCTGTGCTCAACCATGTATAGGGAGTGTACTATGTGCATCTGACATAGGCAGCCTTGCAGCACCACCCTCAGTACTGGGACACCCACAAGGTAAGTGACTCACACATGCCAGTTGGGGGGACACGTACCCAACAACAGTCACAGCCAGCAGGATAGGTGTAGATAAACACAAACAAATGCTGTACTATGGCCTCTGAATGAGCCCTATTGGTAACCCCTACCCAAAGCCTACACAGACAGACTACAGCAGGCCAGCCGGTTGGATGTAAGTTGTGAAGGTTAGGAAGTCAGAAACTAATATCTAGGTAGTTAAAGCTAAGATCTGTAGTACACTGGTATGCCTCTAGCCAGCATGATAGGTAAGACTACAGACTGAAATGGTGTACCCGACATACCAGTACAGTCCTAGCAAATGTGTAAAAGTGTAAGGTGTGCCCCACCATCCAACGTACACTTATAGTAACAGTCAGGTGTGCGCCCCCCACCCCTGTGTAGAAATGTAGAAACAGTCAGGTGCTCCCCCCCACTATGCAGAAATGTAGCAACAGTCAATGCCAAATGACCGATGTATACCCTGCAGACACAGCATGCTACCTGTTGGTGTACAACACAAAACTCAGCACTGCAGTACAAACTACCTGGACTTGGTCAACACATGCAATATAGATGGCCATACTGGGCATGCTCACACACTTAGAGGAATGAAGGCAATGTCAGTCAATGACATACTGAAAGGTCATACTGGGCATGCTCACACAAGGCCATGTCAGCAAACACCAGTGGACCACACATATCTGGCAGTTGCAGTTCTTAGTGCAGACACATATCAGTATTCACCACTCCTGCCTTGCACACACAGTAGATAGGAATACAGACATATATGTAAGGACAACACACTATAATAAGCCAAAGGTAGATGGACATAGATGTGTGAAAGAGAGTGACCATGACAAGGAGCCATCTGGGCCTGTCCCTCCCAGCACACAGCCAAAGAGCCCCAAACACAGGAGGTGCAGGTGTCACTCACTGCAGATACTAGCCACCAGTATCTGTCAGCATGACAGTGTGTTGCACGTGCCAGCTCTGCAACATGACTGTACAAGGAAGTAGTCACCTAGTAGCTGTATACACATACCTGTGGCATATGACCCCGTGTGTGCCTGCATGTGGCATGTCAACCCCTACATGAATGGGTTATGGCCCATACACACACACCGCACTCCCATAGCAGTACATTGACAAGCCTGCTGAGGTCATCCAATGTGAAATACATCTTTGGGAGAGCTGTAGCTCAGTAATCTCCATGGCGTGTCCCATAACTGTGTAGTGCTGCAGTGATAAACTAGGTAGGTAGTAGTCCTAACCCCAGACTTGGTAACTGTGTGAGTGTGCTTTTGTGTGTGTGTGTGTGTGTCTCTGTCTCTGACTGTGCAGAGAGAAATACTTTTTAGGATACTCACACCCCGTACAATACATATACTCAACTTTGGCAAAGCTGCTGATGTCACTCACCTAGAAATACACCTCTGGGGAAATCATAGCCCAATAATCTCCATAGTGCATCCTGTAACTGCATGTTGGTGTAGTGTAATAAAGTAATTAGGTAGGTGTTCTAACCCTAGACTTGGTAACTGTGTGTGTGTGTGTGAATCTGTGTCTTTGTGTCTCTGACTGAGTGATGAGCAATGCTTTTTAGGTCACACACACCCATTAGACTTCATATACCCAACGTTGGCAAGGCTGCTGATGTCACTTACCTAGAAATACACCTCTGGGAAAGTAATAGCTCAGTAATGTCTGTAGTGTGTCCTGTAACTGTGTACTGCTGTAGTGTGATTTAGAACTGTGGTAGGGTTCCATCACCACCCATGGCAGTTCTGGATGTTTTGCATGTGTTTCAATGTCTTTGTATGGAACAATGCATCATAGGCTACTCACTCGCAGTATATTTCAAATGCCCTATGTTGCCAATCCTGCTGATCTCATTCATTGTGAAATACAACTGTGGGGAAAAAGTTCCCTGTAATCCCTGTGGTGCGACCTATAACTGCTCCATGTTGTAGTGTGATATAGGCCTTGGTCAGGGGTTCTATACCCATGCATGACAGTTGTGAATGTGTTGTGTGTGTCTCACTGTCTGTGTAGGGAGCAATGCATTTCAGGCTAGTCACTCACAGTACAGTTGAAATGCCCTACTTTGGTAATCCTGCTGATGTCAGTCACTGTGAAATACATCTTTGGGGAAGAAACACTCCAGTAATGTCCGTGGCGTGTACTATAACTGTGTAGTGTAATAAACTAGTTAGGTAGATGTTCAACTCCCAGACATGACAGGTGTGTGTGTATAACTTATATTCTGTGTACAGGTGAGTGTGTGACACCTGTGGCCAATGTGGAGGGGTATTGCTTATTATTATGGTGGCCCTACTATATATCACAATGTCAACCATACAGGGATAACAGATGTAAATTAGCTGGGAGGCTGGGGTGCAAAGCCAAACCCATACATGTGACATCAAGGCCAGCCAATCTAAATTAGCAACCCCACTATTACCCAGAGCACACACTCAACCCATGTGTCATACACACACACATGCCTAGGCAACAGCCAATATGTAGGTAGTACACTGCATATTGGCCACTGATAGTAACTATGCAGTGATAGCAGTGGGCAACAGAGGGCTTGTCACCCTGCTCATCTGTCCAATATGCACGTACATGCAGACAGTGCACCTCCACCATGTTCCCCAATGGACACCTGCACCACCTGGGGTGCCTTCACATGTGACTCACAATGGACATACCATGCCTGACAACATACCCTGTATGGACAGATGATACTGACATCAGGGAATGCTGTTGGCATGCTATCAATGTAGGTGAAGGGTAAACCTGCTGCCCATTACCAGTTCCTGCCTCAGGTGGGCAAGACTGGCACATCTGATGGTAATCTGTGTTCACAACATGGGCCAGACACCCCAGGTACAGTTCCACATGTCACTGTACATGCATGTGGGAGGTGTACACATCCCAGACACCATCCATGTCATGGACTAAGGAACATATACATGGCATGTGGTGTACAGCATTGGCCACACACAATAGTCACCCAGCTGACTGGATGGGGGATGCAATACCCACCTGTGTGGGCAAATGCAGTAACTACAGGCTTGAGCCACAATGCAGACCATTATCATGTGGCCTGATGCCAAGGTATACCCATTGTCTACCCTTGTACAGCCTGCTGGCACAGTTGACCACCACACACCCGTGTAGACATGCACCCATGCATGTCAGAACTGGCACCCTGTGTGTTTGTGTGTGTATGTTGTATGGTGCATATGTCCACACCCATACAACCCCCCAGGGCATACTGAAGCATGCTGTCTGATGTCTGACATCTCCTCATACTCTTTGGCCATATGGCCTCCGTATGACCCATGTGGTGAATGTGATACCTGCACATTGATGTGTTGTGGCAATCCCACTACTGATGAGTTGCACTCCTGGCCCTACCAAGTGTGTCAATGCGTGTGCATCCCTGTGTGAGTGTGCCTGTGTTGACACTGGCACCTGTTCATACAGACAGGCACATGTATGACACCTTCCGTATAACTACCATATCCCTGTTGCAGATGTCACTCACTCTCACATATATGTTCCGAGTGCTCCACATCAGGTAACCCATGTGGTGCATCCAATAACTACATCGAACTGTAATAGCACTACATAGTTGTCGGGGGGTTGATACCCTGTGCTGGTAGGTGTGTGGCACAAACATGCTTCAGTTTTACCCTCCCACCCCTCCCTGACATGTATCTGCCTATGTCTACCTCCCCCACTCCCTCTCTGGTGGATGTGGAGACCCACACGTGCCTTGCTTAGGCAGTAGCATGTGTATTTTACATGATGCTCATGATCAGCTGATGGCCTGTGCATGAATTGCAGCCCTCCCCTAGCTGATTGCATGTGGAACAGCTGTGGTAACAATCCCATAGCCAATTGCATGGAAAAACACTCCAATACCTAGGAACATCATGGTGATGTTGTGCCTTTGCAGTCACTGTGTGCAGGAACTAGACCTGATGTTTGGCAAACCGCATCTCAGATGGATTGGGGATTTACCTCTAACAACATAAACTGTGGAAAGAGGGCAACCAACAGTTGGGAGATGTGCCTGACCTGACTACAGGCTGTAAGTGCTGCTATACTGTATTTGGAGTAATGTTTGTTTAACAATGTTTGTCTGGATATGCCTGTCGTACATGTTGCAATACCTCCCATGTCAGTTCCATGTATATGAGGAATCCCCATCTGCAGGGTCATCTGCAGACTGGGCAGTGTTGTGCCTATGGTTTCATGTGTTAGCCATGGTGCATCAATCTGTGGAATGCAGAAGGTAGTGTGAGGATTGCAGTCTGTAGATAGTGAAGGCCATGACAGTTACTGACTTCATATCCCTCATAGGACATATGTTGCAACAAACCCTGTTACAATGGAAAATATATGAGGTTATCACAGCAACATGTCTATACTGGCCCTGTGTATGTGCTGTCAGCCACACCTCTGTCAGTCTTTGTACATACAGCGTGCATGAAGTGGTGCATATGTGCTGTACACCATAAATACTGTCATCATATCTGATAACAAGCCAGTGATATATCAGATTGCTACACATGTCATGTACAGTAGTGGTTATATTTCATGACATAAGCTGGACATTCTCTGGATGTTTGTACAGTACTGTGGTCTGTGTAGTGATGATGAATGTCTGCAGTGTGTGTATTGTTAATTTGTACATCAGCCTGTGTACAGACTGTGGTAGATGTCATTGTTCTAGCTCCCCTTCTATCAGATGTCACATGCTGCCCCACTGTATGGTACTATTTTGCTATACATGTTTGAAGGGCCATACACACACATGTCCCATACCACAGAAAGCCATCATACCAAACTGTGTAGCAGCCCAGTATATGTAGGGTCATTCTGTGAGTGGCACATATGAGGATGGTGTAGAACAGATAGTCCATATACTGTAATATTATGCAAGCTTAACATATGTGGCTGTGGCTGTGTTTACATGGATTGTGGTTATGCACTGTCACACAGTTGTATCTTACCCTGTGCTGTGACATGGCTGTTGAGTCTGTGATATATACAGGTACATGTGCATTCCCCCATACGAGATGTAGGCCAGTGTTGAGCCAGTCTGCCTATAGCCTGCACAGTGCATTGTTACATGCCTAGCAGCTTAGTGTACTTAACCAGTGTGATGTTATGTGCAGATACTTGCCAGATGTACTGCTGCTGGGTCTCCCGTCATGTATGTCAGACAGAGCAGTGGGATGCTGTACAGATGTATGTCAATATCTAGTGGGTGGTATGTGTCCATGGCACCCCTGTACCAGCATTCATTATGTATCAGGCCAGACAGGAGTGTGTGAATCCAACACCTATGGTGCCAAATGTATACCAGTCATTATGTGTTATACCCATCTACATGGCTGTCTACATCCATATTGTCAGGCCTGGTATACATGTGGTGCACTAAGGGATTATGTGCATACCTCTGGACTGTGCAGGGTGTGTCCAAAGTTCCAGATATAGTAGTCAATATCTCTGCTGCACTCCACAGGGGCATTACATGCTTGCAGCAGTACCTTACAATGATTTCCGTAGGATGTCTGTCAGTAGCCAATGGCACACATGTTATAAGCAGATGTCAGCATCCACACACACCATGTCTGTGAAGGCAATCCCAATGACAGTAGCAAAAGTCTAGTAATATACCTGCTATACATACCTGTCATCCCCTTGCATTATGACTTTGGGACTGTAGGGGCTGGTGTATGGCTACACTCCATGCCCAGGACATATGGTGGAAATATATGTACACATACTTATCCAGACAGCTATATATTTATATATATATATATATATATATATATATATATATATATATATAAAATTAACACACATTGACTTACCACTGTCATGGCAACCATCAGTGATACAGGCAGCAGGTAGCAATACCTCTTACAGGAGAACCTGCACACTCAGTGCGGCCACATTTTTGTAGGAGGATCAGGAACTACAGACCGACTGTAGGTAGAGTTGTGTAAAGCTTTGCATAGTACTGGTGTTACAAGGTGTGTGTGTGTGTACATACTAGTGTACCTTGGAATGCAGTCTGTCTGCATAGCTCACTATTGTGGGCCTAACCTCTTGCTGGACAGAGGTATGCCTGTCATGTATTGTCCGTCCACCACACAGGTCCTGTGTCAGATATTACACTGGCAGTGTGTGTGTTGCGTGCTATCAGTACATGGCTACATCCATGTCTATTTCTAACCTCAATTCCCTGACTAAGGGTATGTTGCAGACTATCCTGTAACACCAGCACCTTGCTTAGTGTATGGCAACAGTGTTCCACATATGTGCCTGTGTTCCAGCCTCTGTCTCCCATCTACATTCCAAGCTTTGCACATATGTCATGATGTTGGGGGTTGTTCTGTAGTGGGCTTTGAGTATATCACACTGCCATTGCTGCCATTAGTCCACTGCTGTTGTATCCCCCACACATACAGTGGGGCTGGGGCCATATATGTGTGGGCGTCACCTACACAACATGTGCGCCCTTATGTACTGCAGAGGCCAGTGTATGTAACAGTGGTATATGGGCTTGTATTATTGAGTCTAGGTGGGGAGCACCATAAATGACCTAGGCTGTTACAAAATGTGGGGTTATCAGGGGTGAGCTGCCACAAGGTACATTCTGAAGGGCTTGGTCTGGACAGCAACAGTTGTGAACCTTTCCAGACTACTGTATTAGTGTAACTGTTTCACAGTTGCAGTACTCCATTTATATGTCAGTATTTGAACAGCTATATGATATGGCATATAGAACTGTTATACTACACAATTAAAGGATTCCAATTTCTGCAAACCTGTGTGTGGTGTATTTCCTATGACCTTTCTATGGGTATATGTTGCAGGCAACGATTGGCATTAGTATGTGTCGACAATACAGTGTCCAGTTGTTCAGGTGATAACTGTAGGCATAGTGGCTGTTCCATATTGTATGTACCTCCTACATATGTATCTTACTGTACATATATCTGCGTGTGTATGTGTAGTCACATGTGTATATATATATATATATATATATATATATATATATATATATATACATATTTGTATCTGCATATATGTGTCTGTGTATCTGTATCCTGGGGACATTGATGTCTTCCACATATTACATGTCCTATGGGAGGCAGACTGTACTTGGTAGTGTATTGCAGGGTGCATGTGTTTGGCTGTGGGGGGATGCCTATTTGTACAAGACATATAGTGTGTGGGGCCTCTCAACCCCATTAACGGTGCATGTGGACATAGGTGTATTTGTTAATCTGCAATAGCTGTCTACAGATGTATGGCCATATATACCTATATAGATATATTTATCTGCTAACAGATTTATAAGTATATGTGCATAGACAGTGATATATATGTATATAGAGTTAGTAAAATAACATATATATTTTTATATACATGTATAGTCTTACATACATGGATATGTTATATCTGTTAAGTTTACAATATAGTTACATACGCAGACATCTAGATGTTGGTATACATTCTCTGTACTGTTGCATGACAGGACTTCCTGATATGTTTCTGAAACATTGAATATCTGTGTAGTTGTCATGGCTTAGTGGTACGTCACTTTGTGTAGGGTCTTTGGTTTGAGTCTTGCAAGAATTGTTTATTTTGTTGCTGGACAGAACAAGGGAAGTTGGCTACAGAGTGATTAAGGCACTTTTAAGCAGTTGTAAGCAGGTTTGCATGGATTTGTGTGACGGTCAGCACTGCTAACCTCCGGTTAAAGTTTCTTACACTCAGTTAACTTCTACTTTGCTTAATCTGTGTGGGCAACACTTAACCCCGCACAAATGCACTTAAACAAGCTTACTAGTGCTTATATATGCTTACTACTGCTTATTTGTGCTTAAACCTGCTTATTAGTGCCTTATTCATTATGACACTGACACTTCACATGTGCATTTCATACAGTACTCCAGTTCACATTTAAATGT
Source organism: Protopterus annectens (assembly GCF_019279795.1). Classification (NCBI taxonomy): domain Eukaryota; kingdom Metazoa; phylum Chordata; order Ceratodontiformes; family Protopteridae; genus Protopterus; species Protopterus annectens. The sequence goes on from NC_056737.1 coordinate 1,451,439,383, forward strand.
TATTATGTAGGTTATATGGCAAAAAAGATGTAAATATATGTTCATATAAAGATTTCACATGGAAAATGATATGCGCTGCAGTGGGACTCGAACCGCGAATGCCTGTTTGGTAGGCAGATGTGCTAACCACTACACTATTGCTGTGCTGTTTTATTTGCATATATATTCCTTGTTATCCTCTTCAGTCTTTTCAGCTGCTTTAACCATAGCTAAGTGATGGGCAAACGTGCGCACCTACGGTTAGCTGTACTCAGGGTTTTAAAAAAAATAAATACAAGGGTTTCTTTGTTTTATTTCAATATACTGTTGCTGCTGAACACATGGGGACTGTTGGTGGGGATATGCAGACATCTATGAGTGGTTTCGCTCATTTATTTACACTTTCTTCTGTTCTACTTTGCAGGGACGTGTTTATTCTGAGAGCTCTGCTCTCAGACACGCCCCCTGCACGTGTCCACGCTCAGTGTAGGATTTGGAGCTCAGGCAGCACACCTTCATTAATATGCATGCGCTGCCGTCCTCCTCTTAAACTGCCGCTTACGTGCAGGACTAGTTTAGTCCTGCATGGCAGATTAGTAAATCCGGGGGAATATGTAGGCAACAACTACACATAAAATAGCCAGTCACAGTTTGACATATGTATGGATTAGAACCTTTGAAAGTATGCAAATATCAGTGTATAAATCTGAATATTATGTAAGCACACCACAAAGGAGCTCCTAATTCAGAGTTTAAACAACACAATTGAAGGGACAGTGACAATTTACTGAAGCAGAAGGGAAGGAGAGAGAGAGAGAGAGAGAAAGAGATGGAGAAAAATACCAGGAGTATTGTTTATGGGACATTTAGAACCATCTTTATACTGTGTTACTCATAGCTGTTTCCTCGTTATGGCTCTGTCAACCTCTGCACAATGAAAGTTTTGCAATATGAATGAGGAGGGGTAGAAGAGTAGTGACAAGGTTAAGGCATAAGCAGGATGGGGGTTTACTAAGTCTCCTGTTGAGGGTGGAATGTTCTTGCAAATCCTTTTTTTCTGCATTCGTAAAATGCTAGGTTAATTAAATGTAACTGGAGATAAATACAGATGTTTGGAGTTAAACATATAATAAGAATATAAAATCACATTAACTAACATTTTGCCATAAAGGTGTAATCTACCCCTTGACACTATGCAAAACCATCAGTCTAAAAACGGGAATTATCTCAACACACCAAACAAAAAGTTCTACTTCATTACATCCAGCAGCTTAAGAACTGTTAGAGTAACTGTTTCAAAGTAGTACCTTTACTCTGTATTCCTACAGTGCAGTGGATTTAAGCACATTTGTGCAAAGGTAACCAGAGTAGTATGGGTGATGGCAAAAACTCACCAGTTGTTTCCATAGGATGTGAAACACCATTCACTAACACTGAGAATTGGTTCGTAATGCCAATCCTCACACAAATGCTGAAAAAGAGTGATTGCTTTTTGATGGGCCATTTCTGGCCATGTGTGTTGTATGTGACTCTATTTTTGACCAGATTAAATGTGTGAAAAGGTGTTGACATGACAGTGATGAAAATGGGGAGGGGGGTAAGCAGATGGTAGGACATGGGAAAGAATACAGGAATTTGCAGTATAATGGTAGGAAAGTGCTATAGCTATCCACTTTAAACAACAAGAAAGTAGAATTGTACATTGAATTTCATGACTTTGGAGAGTCACCACTCCGGGGATGGGTGACAACAACAGAATAATGTTGTATAACCAATTGGACCAAATCAAGTGTGTCAGGATGACACACAGGTGAAGAGAAAAGATATGTATGGGATGTAATTTTTGGTAGGACAAGTACCCATCTTATTTCTTTACTTATTTTTCCCAAGAGAGGAATATTTTGGAATGTGCTTAGGAGTGAGAGGGTCAGCTAGGTATGTTAGGTTAGGTATCAGCCACAGACATACAGGACATTCAAGACAGACAGGGTTGGTGTTGTACACAATAGGCTGGAAGACACCTTAATTGGGGATAGGTAGGGGGACAGTGGAGGTGCATCCACATCCAGCTTGATAACAGTGACAATCTAGTTCTCACCCTCAGAACTGTCATCACTGCCTCCTGTGTCATTTGTCTGGGGCAGTGCAGGATGTGTCATTGATTTGGCAGTATGATGCAGGACCTTTGCAACCCTGCTAATTTGGGCAATGAGGCACCTCTCCATCATGCCCTGCACAAGCCCTATTAGCTCATGATGGGCAACAAAATTTCCACCTCAACTAGTACAGCTCCCTGAGGGTACCAATGCAACACTAGGTGTGGCAGAGCTACCAGACTCAGGTGGAGCAGGTAGGGCAGGAGTTGTGGAGCCAAATCTGACAGGTTACGACCAAGATCTGCTGGGTATTTGTGTTGCCTGTAGTGGTGCTATTGCAGCCACCTGTGGAGGTATGGTGGACCAAACTGCAGTAGTTGGTCTAGCTCCCTCTGCTGATGGTCATTTTGTTTCAGCAACAAAGTATTAGAAAATAAATATATATATATATATATATATATATATATATATATATATATACATATTTATATAAGAAAACAACGACAATAAAAGAGAGAAGATGGGGAGACAAAAAGAGAGAATTAGGTCAATGGCATGTCACATTATTTTATTATTTCCATAGAAAAACAAACATGAGAAATAAAGGTGTACACCTTTGCCACATACAGATATGATGAGAAGGCAATAATGTGCCATAAAAATCACAATAGTAGGATATGATAAACAGAAACATGCATTTGACTATACCGTATCAAATATATGCTTTCAAAGTTAATAATTTCATTTGCAAAAATGAATTGTTAACATGACAAAGCATTGTATTTCATATTTTATTAATACTATCCTGTAAAAAATTTAATCTATGTCTGGGATTGAACCTACACACAATTAGCATGATGTACTCATTTTCTAATATAATAAACAAGAGCTATTGGAGCAGGCATGTATGCTCGATATAAAAGTTAAGGTATGATATACAGTGATGGACTAAAAATACTTTCTGCGTTGCATTCAGACCTGATGTATATTTATCCTGTGCCTCTCTGAGATGAGTTAGTCTCTCCTGATGCACCTCACAGTTTTCTGCTATCTCTTCTGCAGTTGTACAGTAAAGAACAGAAAAAGATATGAAAGCATAATGACTGTCTTGTCTAGGGCATTCAATGCTATACAACAGACTGTTGATGGGTCATTATACTCACACAATTAAAGGGTGTTTGCAGACTTACATTCATCCTCCCGTCAGCTACAAAGGTCCTACTTGCACCTCTTCATGTCACTATTGTTGCTCCTCAGTGTGTTGGATGCAAGTTGCACTGGAGACAGCCTTGCCCAAGCTATTCCAAGCCTCAGCCTTATACTGAAACCTGTGTAATTCCTCTGCAGTAGCCTCCAGCTGTAGCACTTGAGGAGTGCCACAAAAATCCAGGACTCCACAACACCCCACCTTTATCCTCCTAATGGAACAAAATTCCCACCTTCGCTAGCCATGTCTGCAAAAGTCAGCTAGAAATATATATCTGAATTGGCACCAAATTCAGATTTCATGTGCAACAGCTTGTGTACAGTCATACAGCCTTACCAGCTGCATTTGCACAACTGAAAGCATAGAAATTACTTTGCAGATACATTGGCACTTAATACATCAAAAAGCATGGAAGGAATGAAATATGACAGTGAGATTTAGCCATATGTGATGTTCAACTTATTGACACATGTTCTAATGTAAAACACTAAAATGCTTCATGGTGTTTGTTATAATCATTCTTAGCAGGAGGAAAAATTGTATGACTTGTGACATACTGGGATGTTGGGACTTAAACATTATTAAGACTGAGTAGTGCCACCTAGGATTTGAACCTATGAGAAAAAGGATAAGATGTTAAACACTCTAATTAACTAACATTGCCATAAGAGACCTTACTTACTAACATGGTAATTAGATATTGTAATTTAAGAATAAATGGAGATATACTTCGGAAGAGGTTCTCCCGTTTGATTCTCGACTGAAGTGTGGGGAGGGCCTTCTGTGTGGAGTCTGCATGTCCTCTCCACGGTTGGATGGGTGTTCGAAAGACATGCGAAAATGGGCGTACCTTCATTGAAGGTTGGACATTGAGCTGGCACCTCGGCATTCGTGAAAATCTACTGCTAATCATTAGCACACCGGAGTTCCGCTGTGGCGACCCCTAACCGGGGAAAGCCGAAAGACAAACAACAACAACTGCGGATATGTCTCTATGTGTGTGACTTTAAGTAGCCATGGGACTGCATTTCCAAGGAAAAAGGGAGTATGTGTGACTGTAAATACATTGTAGATGCATGGAGTTGCATGACTTGAGTAATACATGTTGGGGTATGTTACATACATACTTCGTAAGATATACTGTCCCAAGCACATACTTCTGATATATGATAACTCATAATAATTATAACAAAAGTATTGGGAAATCATACTTATGCAAGTGTATTCTAAACTAAATGACATAATTATCCTGTATAACATAATTTATGCACATAAATATATTTCACCTATATAGCAAGCACTAATGATACATTTGTTGCAATAAACATAGTTATTATACTCATTTGTATTTAGTGTTACATTCTTAATCAAAATGTTGTGTATTCACACCCCCTGTGTGAAACTATCTGTAAACTGGATTTAAAACCTGCATCACTAGTCATCTTTCTCTAAGGTGACTGCACTTACACATTCTGACACAGGGAAAGTTTCCTCATAGGTGCATTTTCTTCACTGAGTACTATGCAGAGTGCTGACAGCCATGCACCAGTGCCATGCTCATTTGTGCAACAAAAGATAACACAAATTAAATTTTTCACTTTTTACCTTCAGCTGTGAATCAAGTGCCAATCAGAATGCAAATGCAAAAGATGTTAAAAATTAAAAAAAATGACCTTGTATTGCAGAGTGACACATTTATGCGTAGCAAGGAAAACACTTGCATGACACATTCATCCTTTTCATATCACCTTGCCACACCACAAGCAGCATTTGGGTTACCCATCATCAGGATTTCATGTAATGGCAATTTTTCCAAAAAGGAACACACAGAAAATGACAAGAGGTCATTTTTGCCATAGCATATACAATATTAATGACACAAAAGTTTACAATATAATTTATTACTGTCATGATGAATACTTGTGAGATATAGATATGTTCTCCAGCATGTGACACATATGTCCCCATTACTCATGTTACTGTTTTTGTATTATTACACTTTACAAAATGTCATATGTGACAAAATCCACAGCACATACTGCTATTCATAATGAGAAGTGACCTTGAAACAGAAACACCTTTGCAACACCAAATCCCATTGAGTACAAGTAGGATGTTTTAGTATTTATCACAGACCATAGTTCATTTCACATACAACATCAGGTGTAGATATTTACTCCAAATCCAGTCAAAAATTATCTGAAAACTGGATTTGAACCCAGAATTATTTGCCCTTCTTTTCTAAATTCACTTCACTTATACATATGTCACACAGATTATACACTGATAGGTGGAATATTTCCATTCAATACTGTCCAGAGTGATGAAGAAAGCATACTGGCAGCACTCCCAAATGCACTACTGATGGCATTCCAAATTAAATTTGTCATTTTTTCCTTAGGAGTGGAACTTATTCACTGCTACAAACTACTGCCAGTCAAGAATGCTCAATGCCAATCAGCAAGCGAAGGATGAAAAAAAATAAAAGAATTAAAAAAAGAAAACATTATAAAAAAATGAGAGTATGTTTCTTCAACTTTTTTTGTCTTGAAACATGAACCTATGCTCTTTAAACTTCTCCACGTTTACACAAATAACATATCTGGATGTGAACCATCACACCAGGGCATTAACAACACATGCTTGAGATTATTATCACTATTTGCCAAAGACACAGACATATACTAGGAAGATGAAAAAGTAGATTATATCTACAAAAGCTGCAACCTTGTATCAATTCATATTAAAGATGTAAATGAACCAAGTTCTGAAAGTTATCCTTTGTAATTTGTCATTGGATGTATGGATGAATGGGATATTTGCACAGGTAAGCTAATCATTAATCACACAATAGAAAACAAATATTTGCAACACTGCATCTCTTTTCTTCTTTTTATTTTGTGAGTATCATTTTCTTATCTACGCTTTTCTAAAAACAGTGCAATGTCATTTGTATTCCTCTCGATATGTATTTCCTTAGAACTGCTGACAAAGTTTTACTCAGAGACACAAAGTGCGGTCATAAATAATTCATACAGATGTTAGGAATGTCTCCCTCCCAAGTCAGTCAATGTACTCACACCCCCGGATTTACTATTTTTCCATGCAGGACTAGCTTAGTCCTGCATGGAAGTGGCCATTTAGGAGCAGGACTGCAGCGCGCCATGCATATTAATGGAGGTGCGCTGCCTGAGCTCCTAATCTTAGACGGAGTGTGTAAGAGTGCATGGGGCATGTCTAAAAGCAGAGCTCTCAGAATATACATGCCCCTGCAATGAAGAACAGCAGAAAGCCCTAAAAGAATGAGCGAGATAGCTCATAGGTGTCTGCATACCCCTAGCAACATCCCACATGTGTACAAGACCAAAAGTAAACACAAACAATATAAAGATACTTTTTTTTCTATGAAACAGATTAAATTTAACCATAGCTGTGTGGGTTTGCCCATCGCGTAGCTATGATTAATGCAGCTTAAATGGCAGAAGAGGATAAAAAAGAGGATATATGCAAATGAAGCAGTATAGCAATAGTGTAGTTGGCAGAGCATTCACCTTACTAGCAGTCATTCCCGGTTCGAGTCCCACTGCAGTACATTCCATTTTCCAGGTAAAATCACGTTATGACCAATATTTTTAGTTGAGTAACCTAGTAAATAACATATATCTGTGAACTGGAGTACTGCATTAAATGCAGTTGTGAGGTGTCAGTGTCATAATGTTGCAAAGTCCACAGATAATCACATGTGCCCCATACAGTATATGTACAGAGGAATCAGGGATACAAATGGAAGGTAAAATGTGTAATGAATAATAACTCCATAAAGCTTCCAAATCCCCCACCTTCCCAAGAACCATTAGACACTGTCTAAAGTATTGCAGTGGTAAGCGGGAGTAAGCACTAGAAAGCAAGTGTCAGCACTATTAATCAGTAGTAAGCAGGAGTAAGCATATGTAAGCACCAGTAAGTGGGTTTAAGCCTGTTTGCATGGGGGTAAGCAATGCGCACACAGGTTAAGCAATATGGAAGCTAACTCTCTGTAAGCATATTTAACTAAAGGTGAGCATAGCTTACCCTCGTGCAAACCCACGCAAACCCACTTACAAGTGCTTAAAAGTGCCTTAATCACCCTGTATCCAACAGCTGCTGTTCTGCCCAGTAACAAAATAAACAGCCCTGCAGGTTTTGAACCCAGGACCCTATACACTATAGTCACAGTAGTTAACCGCCAAGCCATCACAGCAGTACATTCAAATGAGGTATCACCAAACAAATCCTCACTATAGTAAAATCAAACTGAATATGTGAAAGGAATCAGTATACAGTCATATGTTCTATAACCTTCTACATAACATAAATATGTGAACTGGAGTACAGAAGAAAGCCCAGATGTGAGGTGTAATTGTAATAGAGTATTGAAGTCCCCTGTTAAACACAAGGACCACATACAGTGTACGTACACATGAATCATGGATACCAAACATATATATAACATGTAATGAATAATAAATCAATGCCAAAAAGCAAATATAATACAAAGTAAATATTAGGCAATGCAAATCACTGCACAGGCCAGCTTAGTACATGTAAGCAATGTGTAGGCCAGCTAACTCAATTTGCCCAGTGGTATACCCCGTTAAACAATGCCAACCTTAGGTAAGCAGGTTTGCCCATAGCTTGGCCTTTTCAAAACTGTCCAATCATGGCAAAGTGCAGGAAATAGGCCCTATGTAAGCCCAACAGGCAGGAATACATCTCATAACTGGTTGTAGCTTCCCCTTGCAGGCACCATGTCAGGAATGGGAGAGGGAGTGCACTTTCGGGTGCAGTGCTGGGGCATCCAGGAGTCCAGAGTCATGGAAGGACTCCTTGTCAAAGACAATGAGCAGAGACTACTGCAGGGCCAGTACCAGGGTTCCCAATATAAGGCGGAAGCCTGGGACTGTCTCACCCATGACCTCATCAATGCCACTGGCATACCCTGAATTGTTGAGCAGGTCAGGCATCACTTTGCCGACCTGAAGTGGTGAAAGGGGGATCTCTTGGATCAGTGGCTCCAAGAGGCTAGGATGGCAGGGGTTGTCCCAGCTGTGTGTAAGTATCACTCCACTACCTGTTTAATAATTGCCAGCTCATGTATATTATGGATAGGTATGGCTAAATATTCCTCTTATGTCCTTCACAGCAGCAAGTGAGCAGGCTGCAAACCAAAAGGCCCATGGATGTCGCCTGGAGAGGTTGCAACATGAGGCAGGTTAGTAATACTCTTGCATGTACTGTCATAGGAAATAAATCTAAAAGTATTAGTAAGTTAATTGCCAGTATAAAACCTGTATTGTTTAAGGCCAGTATTGCATACATCGGAGAATATGGCAGGAAGAGTCTTATATAGTTTGTATGTAAATAAAAGCATAATAGCCTGACAATAAAGGTCTAACTGCTGGACTGCATGTGTATATTCTGGTATCATATGGTAATGTAGATTTGCAATCACTTAATAGTACTGTTGTATTAAGCACTGTTACCCACACTATGCAACATAAATAGAATGTGTAGGAATGTCTGTATATGACTGGTGTAATTCCCAGAGGTCATTTAGTACAGCTGAGAGAGACATAGACAGAAAACAGTGAAAAGACAAACAACAAAATCCGAATAGCACATGCAACTGAGACGTGAACTGTTGTATTTTTAGCACACAGAGCCATGGTTCAAATCCTAGGAGTGGTAGTAGTCTGCATACAGAATCATACCACACAACTGTACAGATATGTCCAGAATGTCCAGTAAATTGGCCCATATCTGCCATCTGTCACTCTGTCCCCCTGGGAAATCAGTGGGATGATCCCAGATGTATAGGCAGCAAACAAGAAATGCAACTGATTGTCACACATCTATAAGAACAAACCTGTCACTCTAGCAACTCCCCAAACTGTTATGAGAGTAATAAGCCAAGTATGTCCTATCTACACCCCCATGTTGTCAAGGTGTGACCAGAGTGTGTACAGTAACAGAGTGAGATGTATGTGCATAATAGTAATGCCGAAACTGGTACTTTGTTTGGCAACATTCAGGTAGTGCTAACAAACATTGCTCCCACAGGTCTGTCAGATATGAACACTGTGCCCAGAAATAAAAGAATGATACCCTGTACTGGTACTGTTTACTTTGGTATTGTGAGTGATGCAGTTGCCCTGAATAATAAGGTATTACTCACCACTCTCACCCACACTGTGCTAAATAATATAACTGTCTAGGAAATCCTGTATGAGTGTTGTAATACAAGATCAGAATGTAAAACCACAGGAGAATTATAAGACAGAAATCAGATAGGATATATACAGCTATATCTATATGTTTTCACACAAATGTGATGGACAGTGTTTTAGTTTAAGCAGACACAGTCATGCTCTACATCCTGGGAGTGGAAGTAGGCTGCATAAAGAATCATACCCCACAACTGTACAGATAAGTCCAGAATGTACAGTATATCAGCCCATATCTGCTGCCTGTCACCCTGTCCCCCTGGGAAATCAGTGGGATGATCCCAGATGTTTAGACAGCAAATAGGAAATACAACTGATTGTCACACATCTATAAGAACAAACCTGTCACACTAGCAACTCTCCAAAATGTTATGAGAGTAATAAGCCATGTATGTCCCATCTACACTCCCATGTTGTCAAGCTGTGGCCAGAGTGTGTACACTAACAGAGTGAGATGTATGTGCATAATAATAATGTGATATCTGGTACTTTGTGTGGCAACATTCAGGTAGTGCTTACAAACATTGATTCCACAGATATGTCAGATACGAACACTGTGCCATGAAATAAAAGCTTGATACCCTCTACTGGTACTGTTTACTCTGGTATTGTATGGCATTGGGAGTGTTGCAGTTGATCTGAATAATAAGGTATCACTTATCACTGTCACCCACACTGTGCTATATAATATAACAGTCTAGGAAATCCTGTATAAGAGTGCTGTACGTCACTAAAGGTTGAAGAGAGAAATAGTCTACATATGTCCCGGATCACCTGCATGTGGTTAAGGCATGGCCAGAGTCTGTGCAAAAAGAGATGGACAGGTATGTGCATAACATCAATCTGGAATCTGGGAGTATGTGTAGAAACAGTTAGTGTTAACAAACAATTCCACCACAGTTAGACCAGATAAGAGGTGTATACTACAGGTAAAACCAATCCATGTATACAGTTGTTGACAGCCATATCACTGTCCAAACTAAGGCAGTAGGGTAGTGTAGTAATACTTGTAAGGTACAGATAACATCACTGACTAGGAAAGTAATGTGAACTACAGGAATATACTAGTTGTTAATTGACATCTTTCTCCCCACCTCCACCATATCTTCAACAATACAATAAATGCCCACCTCAACTGGTACGTGATGACTCCACTGTAATGTTGGGACATATGTCCTATTGTTTGATAATTAGATAAATATGTTTCTATGCATGTGCTATGTTGAAATACTACAACATTGGTGGCATGGTGCCATCAATGTACCTGCATGCTGTTGTTATTACCACTGTGGTCCCATATATGCATGTGTTCCATTTGCTATGCAACTGTTCCATAACTGGTGTCTGAGTTAATGGGAATATCTATGCATGCTGTTATACCTAATCCTGAAATGTGTTGACTATTACTAACCCACATATGTTGATAAACCATAAACATCATAGCATGAATGTGAATGTGGGTCCCAGTGGACCCACCTGTCCCACCTCAGCTGGCCGTGGAACCAGGCACCAGCACATCTGGGGCTCAACCCGGGACCTCCTCATCTATTGGTCCTGCACCACCTTTGGGTGGAACTGCCTCAGGAGATGGGACTTGCCCCCCCCTGGGAGTGGGCGTGGTCAGGAACCTATTACCACTCTCCAGTTCTGGGACATGGTGCGTAGCAAACTCCGCAGGGAGGTCAGAGATCTGCTACACCAGCTCAAGGGGCATGTGTTGTGACTAGAGGGTTGGCTTGGCTCTCCGACTCAGCCCCCAGCACAGCCACTTTTGGGGCTGTGAAGGTGCAGTGATGACTGCCCATGGGTGGGGACATCAGTCCCACTTTTTCCACTAGTGGGATCATGGGCTTCCGATTTCCCAACACCCCTCACCATCAAGGTAATTACCCCCCACATGTGTCATATACTGCCCCTGTATGCATCTTGTTTGTCTTGTCTGCTAACTACCCAAACTACCTCCCCAAATATACCTACAATACCTCCCCAACATCCCACTCTCACCTGAAAAAAAGGGGGGGGGCAATCTGTTTCCAAAAAAAATCACCCCATATGTAGTTGTCCATTTTGCACATGCCCACTGGACACATGTAATCTGGTCTTATTGGCATCACAACATATTATTGTTGTCCTCACCCCTCTCTCTCAGGGGTTTGAGTGTCCAAATCTACCTCCAAATTCAGTGTATATGCACAGCTGTTGCTGTAGAAGAAATGAGCAGCTATGGGCCTTCCCTACACCCTCTTGCACATCCCTAGCTATTTTCCCCTACTGTCTTTCCCTTTTTTTGCCCCCTTTTCACCACTTTCCTATCAACCCTTTTTTTCTTTTCTTTTAAAGAAATTAGCGCAGGAGTAAGCACTTTTAAGCAGCAGTAAGCGGGTTTAAGCCTGTTTGCATGGGGGTAAGCAATGCCTACACAGGTTTAGCAACTGAGAATTTAAATCAGTATCAGAAAATGTAACAGGAAGTTAGCAGTGCTTACCTCCATGCAAACCCACACAAACCCACTTACAACTGCTTAAAAGTGCCTTAATCACTCTGTATCCAATAGCCCTTGTTCTGCACAGCAATAAAATAAACAGCCATTGCTAATCTTGAACCCAGGATCCCATACACTACAGACACAACACTTAACCACGGCACAATGACCACTGTGAAGACAGCTGTGGTTTTGCAAAATATCTGTCAATACACATATTAATTAGTATTGAACAATTGCCTTTACTTCCACAATTGTGTAGCACTTGTTATTAATATGACTGCTGCATCACATATGTCATTTTACCATAATGTATACATAGCAGATAAATATGGTGAGAGAGCTCTGGGAGGGTATAGACAACCATGAAGTTTATACATAACAGGAATATGGATATATACATATAATAGGTTGATATATGTCTACATGTACATACACATGTATATTCATACATATGTCTATATACACATCTGTATGGTGCAACATATATATGGCCATGTGTACATCTCTTCGTATGTACATATATATATATATATATATATATATATATATATATATATATATATATATATATATATATATCAATATGTATATAGCTATATAGGTATGCACATCCTATGATGTGTACAGATATGCCTATTTGTGTAGATATATATGTAGATATATATGTAGATATCTATAACTATATGTGCATACATATATATATATATCCAATATACCTAGTACTGTCAATATATATGTAGATATCCACAAGTATATGTGCATATGTATCACTATCTGTATATGTGTAGACATATATTGCTGTGTATATGAATATATCTGAGTGTTTATATGTATATATATATATATATATATATATATATATATATATATATATATATGTGTGTGTGTGTGTGTGTGTGTGTGTACATATACATATCCATCTATGTATGTTGAAATGTATATGTGTATATATCTATATATCTATATGGATAATTTTATATACGTATATGTTCACCATATGTCCTGAACATGGAGTGGAGCCCTACCTCAGCCTCAGAAGTCACAACTTGTTAGTGTAAGGGGATGCCAGGTATGTATTTCAGGTATATATGTAGACTATTGCTACTGTAATGGGACTGTCTTCACAGACATGTTGTGTGTGGGAGGTCACATCTGCTTTTAACATGTGCACCATTGGCTACAGACAGACATCCTAAAGACATTATAGTGCAGTACCACAGCTAGCACAGTAATGTTCCTGTGGACTACAGCAGAGACATGGCCAATAAACGTGGACAGTCTGACACACTCTGGTCATTCCAGAGGTATACACAGAACCCCTTAGTGCAAGACATGTGGACCAAGCCTGACAGTGTGGATGTTAACAGCCATGTAGATGGGTATATCACATAAATACTGATATACATTTGCCCCCATAGGTTATGCATTCACAAACCCCTGTCTGTCCTGACACATGATAACTGCTGGTACAGAGGTGCCATGGCCACATACTGCCCACTAGTTAGTGACATACATCTGTACAGCATCCAACTGCTTTGGCTGACATACATGACTGTTATGGTGGCCTGGCAGCAGTACATCTGGCAACTATCTGGACATAACATCACACTGGGTAAACACACTAAGCTGCTAGGCATGTAACAAAGCACTGTGCAGGCTACATGCAGACTGCTGCAACACTGGCCTACATTTCTTATGGGGAATATTTATGTGCCTGCATATATAGCAGGCTCTACAGGCATGTCACAGCACAGAGTAACGGACATCCATGTGAAAGTGCATAACCACAACCAATGTGAACATAGCCACAGCCGCATATGGTAAGCTAGTGTGATATTACAGTATATGAACTATCTGATCAACACCATCCTCATATGTGCCACTCACACACTAACCCTATATATCCTGGGCAACTACACAGTGTGGTCCAATGCCTGTCTGTGGTATGGGACATGTGTGTGTTTGGTCCTACAAACATGCAAGCTGATAGGGTAACATACAGTGGAGCAGCATGTAACATCAGATAGAGCAGGACCAATAACAATGACATTTACCACAGTCTGTACACAGGCCAAGGTACATATTCACAATACACACCCTGTCGACAATCATATGTACACAGACCTCAGTACTGTACACACAACCACAGAATGCCCAGGTTATGTCCTCAAATATAGCCCCTACTATACATAACATGTGTAGCAGTCTGATATCTCACTGGCTTGTTATCAAATATGATGTCAATAAATTATGGTGTACAGAACATATGCACCTCTTACTGCATGACATATGTACAAAGGTTGACAGTGTTGTGGCTGGAGGCACAAACACAGGGCCAATATTGACATGTTGCTGTGATAACCTCATACATTTACTGTTGTAACAGGGATTGTTGTAACATATGTCCTATCAGGGATATGAAGTCAGTTACTCTCATGACTGTCACCATGTAATGCAATCCTCACACTATGCTTCTGCAGTTCACAGATAAGTGCTCTGTGAGTAACACAAGAAACAAAAGGCACCACACACTACCCAGTCTGCAAATGACCCTACAGATGGGGGTTTCTTCAGAAACATAGCACTGTCATGACAGGTATTAAAACATGTAGACCAGCCATATCCACACACACCCTGTTAAACCAACATTACTCCAAATGCAGAATAGCAAAACTTACATTCTGTAGTCATGTCAGGCACATCTCCCCCCTGTGTGTTGGCCTGTTTCTACAGTGTATGCTGTTAGAGGTAAATCCCCAATCCATCTGTGATGCTGTTTGCCAAACACCAGATCTAGGTCCTGCTCACAATGAATGAAAAGGCCCAACACCAACATGATGTTCCAAGATACTGGAGTGTGTTTCCATGCAAACTGGCTATGGGAATGTTACCACAGCTGTTCCACATGCAATCAGCTACAGGAGGGCTGCAATTCATGCAGAGGCCATCAGCTGATTATGAGCATCACATAAAAACATGTGCTGTTGCCTAAGAAAAGCAGGTGTAGTTCTCCACATCCACCAGAGAGGGAGTGAGAGAGGCAGACAGAGGCAAAGATAAGTCAGGGAGGGGGTGGATGAGTAAAGCCTAAGCATGCTTGTGTCACACACCTACTAGTACAGGGTATCAAACCCCTGACTATGTATTGCTATTACATGTCTATGCAGTTATTGGATTCACCACACAGCTTACCTGCTGAGGAGCTCTCCAAATGTATAAGTGATGGTGAGTGAGATCTGCAACAGTGATATGGTAGCAAAACGGTAGATGTAGTACACGTGCCTGACTGCATGAACAGGTATCAGTGTCAACACAGCCACACTCTCTCAGGGACTCACACACATTGACACACCTGGCAGGGTCAGGAATACACTTTCTCACTAGTTAGTTTGCCACAGTAGAGTACTATGCAGGTATCACATGCACCACAGGGATTATTCAGAGGTTATATGGGCAAAGGGTATGTGGAGGTGTCTGATATCAAACAGCATGCTTCAGTATGCCAATGGGGGTTGTAGTGAGTTTGAATGTGTTCAATAGCATCATACACCACACACACAGACACAGGGTGCTAGTACTGACATGCATGCATGCATTACTTCACATGTGCGTAGTGGTTGACTGTGCCAGACAGCTATACAAGGCTAGATGAAGGGTATACCTTGGCATCAGGCCACAAGACAATGGTCTGCAGTGTGGCTCAGGGGTGTAGTGTCTGGATTGGCCCACACAGGTGGGTATTGTATTCACCATCCAGTCACCTGGGTAGCTATTGTGTGTGGCCATTGCTGTTCAATGCTTGCCACGTATGTGTTCTTTAGTCCATGACATGGACGCTGTCTGGAATGTGCACATGTCCCACATGCATGTACAGAGACATGTGGAACTGTACCTGGGGTGTCTGGCCCATGTTGTGTACACAGATTGTTATAATCAGATGTGCCTGTCCTGGCCTCATGTGCTGAGAACAGGTAATGGACAGCAGGTTGACCCTGAATCTACATTGATAGCATGATACAAGTATTCCCTGGTGTCTATGGCATCTGTCCATACAGGGCATGTGTATAAGGCATGGTATTTCCTTTTTGGGTCACATTTGATGGCACCACAGGTGTTGCAGGGGTCCAGTGGGGAGCATAGTTATGGCACACTGTCTGCATGTACGTGCATATTTTACTGATGGACAGGGTGCCTTACCCTCTGCCATCCATTACCATCCACTGCAATCATACCATGGTTACTATATGTGGGCAATATGCAGGGTACTACCAACATAGCAGTTGTTGCCTAGGCAAGTGTGTTTGTGTATGAGACATAGGTTGAGAGTGTTCTCTGTGTAATACATGGGTTGCTAACTCTGTTCATCAGGCCTTGATGTCCCATGTAGGGGTATGGGCCACACCAGCCTCTCGGATATTTCACATATGTTATCCTTGTAAGGTGGACATTGTGACAAATAATAGGGCCACCATATAAGAAATTTGCCAAACCCACTCCAAAATGACTCCAGTTGTTAGACACTCACAACCACCTCCACACAGGATACGAATGACAAACACAGACACACACACACCTGCCATGCCTGAGATTAGAACTCCTATCTAACTGGTTTATTACACTACAGCATTATGCAGTTATAGTACATGCCACAGAGACTACTAGAGTTCTTCTTCCACAAAGGTGTATTTCACAGTGAATGACATCAGCAGCCTTGCCAAAGTAGGGCATTTGATCTGTAGTGAGTGTGACTAGCCTAAAATGCATTGCCCCCTACACAAAGACTAGAACCCCTACCAAAGTAATATATCACACTACAGCATTACGCTGTTTTAGGACACATCATGGAGATTACTTGGCTACACATTTCCCAAGGGTGCATTTCTCTGTGAATGACATCAGCAGCCTTGCTAAAGTAGGGCATTTGATCTGTAGTGAGTGTGACTAGCCTAAAATGCATTGCTCCCTACACAAACAAAGAAACACACACACAAACATCCACACTTGCCATGGTGTGGGACTAGAAACCCTACCAATGTACTATATCACACCATGCTGTTATAGGATGCACCACAGAGATTACTGGGATACACCTTTCCCAAAGGTGTATTTCACAGTGTATGACAGCCTTGCCAAAGTGGGGCATTTGAATTGTAGTGAGTGTGACTAGCCTAAAAAGCATTGCTCCCTACACAGATGGGGGCACACACACCCAGTTGCCACATCTAGGATTAGAACTCCTACCTAACCAATTTATCACACTATAGCATTTCACAGTTATTGGACATGCCACAGAGATTACTGGGTTACACCTTTCCCAAAGGTGTATTTCACAGAGAATTACATCAGCAGCCTTGCCAAAGTAATGCATTTGAATTGTAGTGAGCGTGACTAGCCTAAAAAGCATTGCTCCCTACACAGATAGAGACACACACACACACAGTTGTCATGTCTGGGATTAGAATTCCTACCTAACTAGTTTATCACACTACAGCATTACACAGTTATGGGATGCACCACAGAGGTTACTGGGCTCCACCATTCTCAAAGGTGTATATCGCAGTGAATGACATCAGCAGCCTTGCCAAAGTAGGGCATTTGAATTGTAGTGAGTGGGACTAGCCTAAAAAAATGCTACCGACACAGGCAGAGACACACACACACAAACATATACACCCAGTTGCCATGTCTGAGATTAGAACTCCTTTCTAACTAGTTCATCATACTACAGCATTATGCAGTTAAATGGTGCGCCATGGAGATGAGTGGGCTATACTTTTTCTAAAGATGTATATCACATTGAATGACATCAGCAGCCTTGCCAACATAGGGCATTTGAATTGTAGTGAGTGTGACTAGCCTAAAATGCAATGCTCCATACCCAGACAGGGACACACACACTCAAATGCACACAGTTGCCATGTCTGGGATAAGAGCGCCTACCTAACTAGTTTATCACACTACAGCATTACGCAGTTATATGAGATGCCACAGAGATTACTAGGCTACACCTTTCCCAAAGGTGTATTTCACGGTGAATGATATCAGCAGCCTTGCCAAAGTAGGGCATTTGAATTGTAGTGAACATGACTAGCCTAAAAAGCATTGTTCCTTACATATACAGAGAGACACACACAGTTACCATGTCTGGGATTAGAATTCCTACCTAGCTAGTATATCACACTACAGCATTACACAGTTATGGGATGCACCATGGAGATTACTGGGCTACACCTTTCCCAAAGGTGTATATCACAGTGAATGACATCAGCAGCCTTGCCAAAGTAAGGCATTTGAAATGTAGTGAGTGTGACTAGCCTAAAAAGCATTGTTCCCTACACAGACAGAGAGACACACACAAACAGTAGTCATGTCTGGGATTAGAATTCCTACCTAACTAGTTTATCACACTACAGCATTACTCAGTTATAGGACGTCCCACAGAGATTACTGGGCTACACTTTTCCCAAATGTGTATATCATAGTGAATGACATCAGCCGCCTTGCCAAAGTAGGGCATTGAATTGTAGTGAGTGTGACTAGCCTAAAAAGTATTGTTCCCTACACAGACAGCGAAACACACACACAAAAGTCATGTCTGGGATTAGAACTCCCACCTAACTAGTTTATCACACTACAGCATTACACAGTTTTAGGATGTGCCACAGAGATTACTGGGCTACTGTATTCTCAAAGGTGTATTTCAAAGTGGATGACATCAGCAGGCTTGTCATAGTAGGCTATGGGGAGGGCAGTGTGTGTGTGCATGGGCCATAACCCATTCATCTAGAGGTTGACACACTAGATGCAGGCGCACTCAAGGTTATTTTCCGCAGGTACGTGTATACAGCTGCTAGATGACTACTGCTTTGTATAGTCATGTTGCACAGCTAGCACTTGCACCACATAGTCTGTAATGCTGACGGATACCAGTGGGTAATTTCTACACTGAGTGACATTTACACATCATGTGGTTGTAGCCATTTGGCTGTGTGCTGTGTGGGACAGGCCTCATGATGGTTGGCTCTGTCAGAGTCATTCTCTTCCACACATAATATGTATGTCTACTTTTGGCATATTACAGTGTGTTGTCCTTGGATATATGTCTGTATTCCTATCCAATGTGTGTGCAAAGCATGACTGGTGCATACTGAGGAGTGTATGCACTAGCATCTGCAACTGTCAGATATGTATGGGCCACTGTTATTTGCAGACATGGGCTTCATTTCTTTAAGTGTGTGAGCATGCCCAGTATGCCTTTCCGTATTGAATGTGTGGATCCATTCCAGGTAGTTTGTACTCCAGTGCAGACCTTTGTGTTGTACACCTGCAGGGTATCCATAGATCATTTGGCAATATGGGGTCAAACTGTGCAATGGATAGTGTGTACTATAGGTGATTGTGTCTGTGCTACTTCTGGTACATGGTACTGGTGTTAGCAGACATATTCAGACATGTGTACTGTTATACACTGTGATGTTTTATGTCCTCAAGTACTGTCATTTGGGCATTCTTGCACAAAGTGATGTCCTGGGGAACAAGGGTGAATGCAGCTGTGTCCTCTATTGTGGGCAAATGCCTACATATTCATGGACAGTTATGCCATTCTGGAGGGAGAGCTACAGACACTTACTGCTGGATCTGTGTATCTGGTTCAGCACCTTGGTACAGTGCTGGCAGAGGATCCAATACTTGTACATCCATCTATATGACAGTATGGCCTTATCTTGCTGTGGCAATACCTCACAGCTGTACAGATTTGCACAGGTTACCCAGAGGCAGGGTGCTTAAGTCAGGACATTACCCCTATTGTGATGTATGGGCAGGTTTGTAGCCACCCATTTATGTGTTTGCAGCCAGGGATAGTGTGTACACACAGCTGTGTGCCGGACCCTGCACATCCCATGCTGCCCATGTTCCCACCCCCCTCTGTATTACTTGATCCTCTTCCATACATTATGCATACATTCTCTGATACTTCCCTAAGGTTATCACCTCATCACAGCTGTGTTTTGGTGTAGGTCCACAGTTCATGCAGTGGGACATGGTGGACATGTTACTTTAGTTTGTCCACATGGCCTTGCATATGGCTTATGTGGAGTGTGTTATGTTATTTGGGTGTCCATGACATAACATGCAATAGCAGTACGTGTAAGACACAGGCCTTTAGCAGAAGCCTGTAGGCCATTTGGTGATGATGTGGGCCAGCTGTGGCAGGCCTGTGCATTCTGTCAGTCCTACAGTCCCAGACCACCATACAGTATAGTCCCCTGGGGTGACAGGGTAGGTGTTCTAGGTGTTCACGCCAATACTTTCTATCAGTATGGATCAGGTGGTGTGGATGCTGGCAGGGTGCTACCTACAGCTAGGGGCACACCTGCATGGGACACCTGCACTGCATGCTACATTCTTTCACTGTTTCCATATACAGGTGGGAGTCATATTGCACCCATTTCCAACAGCAAGGATATGACCAGAGAGGTACCTGTGGGTGGTGTTTGGGTGAGCTGGGTGCATGTGTGCTATGGACACTATTTGCATCTGACTAACAGATATTCATGGGGCATTCCAGTTATGCTGGCATGTGCAGGTACATCAGCTGTTTCCCAATACATCAGTCCTATCACCTTTGTGATCTGCAAGTGTTCGGGCAGACAACACCGGTATTCCCTACTACAGGCCCAGATAATGTGATGCATACTTGTATGTGCAATTCCAAGGGCGTGTCCATTTCACAGTTACACATTATACACTGTATGTCTGGGGTACTTTCCCATGTGTACTGCTTGTATATCTAGCCCAACAGCAATGCCATGTCACTCTTTCAGATGGTGACACATATTACCACCATACATTTACAATGGCTTACTGCTAGCATGTGTTACACTGGGGGGAATTGTCTTTGGCACTGCAGTTGTGAGGACTTGGCCCTGTCATCAGCAGTAGTGGGCAATGGCCACCAGGTCAAACCTCAACATGCATACATACTGACCACTCTCACACAATATGTAATACACACCAACCTAACACACACATACTTGCATATTGTACAAATCCTACTATATATCCTGCTACCTTGGCCACCTCTGTTCATCTGTGCTCCACTGGTATTATACCTACACATACATGTTACTACATGTCTACATCGGATTGGGGGGGCACACCAGACTGTTACTACATTTCTAAATAGGACTGGGGGGCACACCTGACTGTTACTACATTTCTACACAGGATATGGGGGACACACCTGACTGTTTCTACATTTATACACAGGATTGGGGGGCACACCTGACTGTTTCTACATTTCTAAACAGGATTGAGGGGTACACCTGACTGTTTCTACAATTATACACAGGATTGGGGGGCACACCTGACTGTTTCTACATTTATACACAGAATTGGGGAGGGGGCACACCTGACTGTTTTTACATTTATACACAGGACTGTGGGGCACACCTGACTGTTTCTATGTTTCTACATAGGATTGGGGGAGGGGACACACCTGACTTTTTTTACATTTATACACAGGATTGGGGGGGGGTACACCTAACTGTTTCTACATTTGTACATAGGATTGGGGGGGCACACCTGACTGTTACTACATGTCTACATGGGATATGGGGGGCACACCAGACTGTTTCTACACTGCTACACAGTATTGGGGAGGCACACCTGACACTTGTACACATTTGCTATGACTGTACTGATATGTCAGGTACTCCATTTCATTCTGTTTTCTAACCTATCATGCTGACTAGTGGCATATCAGTGTACTACAGGTCTTACGTTTGATTGACCTACATAATAGTTTCTGACTTCCTACCCTTCAGAACTAACATCCCACTGTCTGACTTGATGTAGTCTGTCTGTGTAGGCCTGGGGGATGTTACCCATAGGCATCATTCAGAAGCCTTAGCACAGCCTTTCTTTGGGTTTGTCTACACCTGTCCTGCTGGCTGTGACTGTTGTTGGGTATGTGAACCTCCCAGACTGGCATGTGTGTGTCATATGGACACACATGTGGCCCAGCACATTTCCTGCAGTGGGTTTTATCACCATGTGTAGTACTGGCTACTGTGGTGACACCAGTATTTGTTACAGATCTCATGCTGCCACTATAGGTGTCTACTATCTGCTGGCATCCCATTCAGCCACCCGATTCCCTTGCATGCTCACATCTATACCATAGATACAGTTAACAACATATACTACTATATTCGGCAATTGGTAAGTTGAGTGACTTACCTTGTGGGTGTGCCAGTACTGAGGGTCGTGCTGGAGGGCTGCCTATGTCAGATGCAAATAGTATACTCCCTACACATAGTTGAGCACAGGTAGTGTCATGTTTGGCATCCCTTTTACTGTATGTGTGAGTCAGAGAGAGGTGTCATTCCCTGGGTCCCTCCTATGTCAGTGTATGTGCTATGCGTTGCCTATTTGCCAAGGCCAGGGCATACTGGGCATGCCTTCTTCTGCCTACTGGGTCAGGCTCAGGTTGTTTCTCCTCCGAGTCACTCTG
Organism: Protopterus annectens; assembly: GCF_019279795.1. Lineage (NCBI taxonomy): Eukaryota > Metazoa > Chordata > Ceratodontiformes > Protopteridae > Protopterus > Protopterus annectens. Next base: position 1,451,461,929 of record NC_056737.1, read on the forward strand.
TGCCTTTGCAGACCTTGGCAATGGTGAGGGGCTGTGTGGCCCTGCCCCATGCTGTTCCTGTTGCAGCTGTTTCTGCAGGATCATATTGTGTAGCATGGCACATACGATGACAATTTTAGTACATGTAGCTGGTGAGTACTGCAAGGCTCCACCAGATGTGTCCAGGCACTGGAACCATGACTTGACCATGTGTGTGCCTCATTATGGAGTTCTTGTTCGGTTGTGTGTACATTTCTGATGGGTGTCATCAGCCACTGCTCCAGTGAGTAACCAGCATCCCCCACTAGGTGACCATAAGGGATGTCCCCATTGGCAAATCTCTGGTACAGCTGCATCAGATGCCAGATGTAGGAATCGTGATAGCTTCCTGGGCAGCCAGCACACACATTCATTATTATCGCACACAACCTGGCAGTTGAGGGAGGGGAAACCCTTGCGGTTGATGTAGACCCTACCCCGCTCACCAGGTGGTGTTTTGATGCATATGTGTGTGCAGTCTATAGCACCCACTACCTCAGGGCATTCTACTATTTGGTGGAAGAAATGCATATTGCTGGCCAACGCCTCATGGGTGTTGGGGAAATATACATGCTCCACGGCATGTGCTGACATGGTATCCAGGAAATGGTGGAGTACCCTGGATGCTGATGGCTGTGAGATCCCCATGATATCCCCAGTTGGCCTTTGGAAGGTACCTGTAGCTAGTATTCATAGGCCTGCACATACCTTGATATCCACCGGGATGGATTCCCCTCTGTTATTTCTGTGTGTGAGGCATGGCCCGCACAGATCAACAATTTGCTGTAAGCACTCCACTATCTCCAGCTCATGTAGCCCTTGGTAGGTTACCCTGGGTCTGTACACTCTTCTCTGTCTCCTCACTGTGGGTTGGTCAACAGCATTCACATCCTCACCACCCTCATCCTCTTCCACATATTGTTGTATGATAGCTATTGCAGCCCCCATCATTTTGTTGTTTTTGTTTGTTAAAAGTTCCCCACTTGTATACACAAGTGGTGTAGAGTATGTGGGAAAAAACAGAAGGATAGGTGCTTGCATAGTTTAGAGTAGTGTTCTGGGCTGGGCTGATCTGCTGCCTGTGTAATTGGTTGATTCTGATACATTTCACCTGGCAGCTATGCTAGTTATCTTAGATTACTTTCCTATTGCTGTTTTCCCTTCCCATTGCCTTCTTGTTTAAGCCCGGGGGTGTGCCACACAAACACAGTGCTCAAATGTGCACAGAGCTGCTATTTCCTGGTTTACTTTTTGTTTTTCCTTTAAAACCCGGTGAGCAGTGTGCACACCTGCTTAGCCAATGTAAAGAGTGCTAGGCAGCCTCAGACACACCCCCTTGCTTAGCTCTGCTAAGCTAAGGGCAAACCCGAGCCACAGGGCTCCAATTCACTTACAGTATGTCTGACACACCCCCTATGATGTCAGCTAACGCCTAGGCTTGCACCAAGCTATGCCTGCTCTTACTCTGTTGGCTGCTGACTAGCATGCAGGGGAAATCAGGGATTCAGTATCATTCCCCTCATTTGCATAGGATTGCCTGCTGATGCATAGTTACATAACTTATTAGCGAGGTCAAGAGGTTTTGCATTATTAGCCCACACATTGTGTTAAGCCTGTCTGCCTGCCCTCCTCACAAGTGGATATCCTACAAATGTTTTATTCATTTTTACTTGAAAAGTGTAACTTATTTTTGTTAATGCAAAGTTGCACTACTGCCATCCTCACGACATATTTTTAGAATTTGTTTTCCTTTCCTTTCTTTTTTTTTGGGGGGGGGGTAATTTTGTATTAACTTGTGTGTGTACTCATATGGACACTTACTTTTTTAAATTATTTTGGTGCATGACAGATGGATATATTCATACATATTTGTTTTGCTAATAATCATTTGTGGCTTATTGTTTTTTTTTCCCTTTTATGTTTCATCTCACAGAGGGCTATGGTGCCCAAGACATCTGCACCCCATAAACCACCATACAATGATGCAGAGAAAGAAGTCATTATCCAGGCACTACATAAACATGGCTCATTCTTTTTCACAGAGGTAGGCAGAGATGACAAGTCCTCCAGTTACTGTATCTGGGACCAGGTGGCCAGTGATGTCAATGCATGGCCATACCTCTCCAAAAATAAGACACAGGACCGGAGACATAATCAATCAGGTGAGACATAGGGTGACTGCAATTGCCAAGGAAAATATAGCTACAGGGATGGTCCTACTACTGAGCCACCACTGACTGAAACAGTCTACTGTTAGAAATCTATGCAGCTCGGTATAGGGTTCACACAGAATCAGTGATGTTGGTGGTGACATGGAAAACAACCCAACTGTGTTTTCTTCCGAACTTCCAGGAATGCAGTATAATTAATTCTCATCATATATAGCTATATCTATATATCTATATCTGTCTATAGATAGATAGATAGATAGATAGATAGATAGATAGATAGATAGATAGATATAGATATAGCTATAGATTTATATAGAGAGTGCCAGTGAGTAGGGTGGGGAAGAACAGGCACTAAGACAGACAGAAGGGGGAATGTAGACTGAATAGTACACTTTTGTATGAGATGTTTCTTATTCTGCAGCTGTAAAGGGACTGTTTTTTGTTTCTTGTGCCATTTGCATTGTGATACTTATCAGCCATGTTTCACCTCCCTTTCTTCTATGTAGGCACAACTGGTTCTGAGTTTGCACAACCACCTGCGTGTGGTAAGCACATTTTTTTATTATTAATGTAAATAAGGTAGATGTATGCATACATGAAAGTCATTTTTTAAATTGCATTTTCATATATTATTGTTTAAAATATGTTTTACAGAACATTAGTTTGATCAGTTTGAATTCTATTTCTCTGTTTATTACTTCTTATCATAGGTGATCCTGCATGTGGCACTGTGGAACTTCAGCAGCCTAATGTCAGAGCATTGGTAGTCTCTGATGATGATAGCAGTGATTAAGTTGCATAGTCTGTGGGTGTAGAGGGCCAGTTTGGCTCTGAGGTTGTGCCTCCAACATTCTCTGCCCATATTTCAGATGCAGGCAGTATGCTTACACATACCCATGACACAAGACATAGGACAGGTTGAGGGTGACAAAGTTGATCAGGGTAGTGTGGTTACTCCAGTTTCAAAACTGGTTGATTCTCCCAATAGCCATGGTGAGGATGAAGTGCCACACAGGGGGTATGACAGAGGTGCTGAGGGAGGCCTGACCTCCACCCTCCTCCTCATGCTGTCATCAGTAGCTGCCACATGATGAATGTGTAATGCCATCATTGAGGCACAGGCATGTTCCACCAGGTCTCTGAAGAGATAGTACAAGTACTAATCATTGTGAATTCTGACATGTGGGACTGCCTGAGGTGTGTAAGTGACTCATTGGAGAGAATAAATGACACACTGGATTGGGCAGTGTCTGTAATGGAACTTCTGCTGGTGGAAGGCTGGTATCTGTGTGGCCAGAGAGCTGCTACATCATCCTGTGTTAGCTGACATGGATGTGCAAGATCCCGCTCCAACAGTGGCACCACTTCTACTGCTCCATCAGTGCTTGTGGTGTCCACACCCAGAAATGGTAAGCCATATGGACAAAGTCCTGGATGTAGTCATGATGACAGCTCATGCAGCAGACATTGCTCATGGTCGGGTAGAACCCAAACTTTTAGCCAGGGCCATGGAAAAAGCAGTACAACTCTTGGCAACAACGTTGAACTGTCTACTCCTCCATGCATAGCTTACACCTCTCTGTGATGTCAGAACATAGTGCTAGCATGATGTATGCCTGTGTTCATGCTGACACACATACACTGAACAAAAACGTGACCATTAACCTGACACATACACATACAAAGACACATGTTATCTAAATACTGCTGTTGACTGATATACATATCTTGCAACTAGCCATGACAATCAAATACTAAATTAATATATATTTTTTACTTGCACATACTCACTTCTGTAGTTTCAGACTTTCTCTCCTGTACCCTCACACCCTGTGTAAGTGATGATGACTATGCCCTGCCTTTTGCATATTTCACTGTGACTTGGTATTGCATATACATCTGACGCACAAAGTGGATAGCTAATGCTTGATTATTCAAAAGCTTGCTTTAATGTAAATGTATTGCAAACAAAATGTTTTCATTCGTCACTTCTACTCAACTGTGAATGATCGGTTATGTAATGATTGACCCTCATTGTATTTCTGTTAGTATTCTTAATAATCCAGTCAAAGTAAAGTATTGTTCATTGGCATACTTCTGCAGATGATGATACCATTGGTCTGCTCAGTGGTTTATATACATCTATCAAGTGAAATGTTTGATGCACAGTATTGGGAAAAATCCATAGCTATACATTGCAAACATCAGCCATAAGCTACTACTGTAATGACTTTACACCTCAGACATATTCCATCTTAGCGACTTACAAGTATTTGCATATGATAGTAATCAATTATACACCTCTTTTTTTCTATAAAGGTTCGACACTTACCTTGTTAATACTGGAGATTGTTTCTGTTTGATGCTGAAAGAACACAATCATTACATAGTTAGGTAAAGGTTGAAGACTTTTACAGGCATCCTTTTTAATATGTCTATGTGCTATGTTCTTGGGTTCTAACTTAGGCAGTCAACATGTGTGCTATCCATTGCCTCTTAGCCAGAGCCATGGCATATTAGGTATGCCTACATCTATTAGCACCATTTGACTCCACCTGTATCTGCTGGAGCTGCTGCCTCTGCCTGCGGTCCTGGAAACTGTTGTTGTCCTTGTTAAAACCATCTCCTCCTAATTACATTGTATAACATGGCACATACTGTGAGTATTTGGGCAGAGGTGGCTGGGTTGTACTGCAGGATGTCTAGACAATGGAATCCTGATTTGTGCAAGCCAAATACACATTCTATGATATTCCAAGTTTGAGCATGGACATTATTATATACTTGTTGGATTATTATATATGCTTCTGGAGCATTTCTCCCCGGGCCTCTGCTGAAAACAGGATCTGTGGAACCTAGTCAGACTTTCCCGGTCAACAAATGTTAAATAAAAAAATAAATAGAAATAAAAATTGCTCAGTGGGTTTGTGTGGGTTTCTTGTGGATGCCATAAGCCAAGAGTCCAGTACATAACTTGTATCCACCAGAAATACTGGGTAAGCAAATTGGTGTAACTAAGGAAATTTTTTGAGCTGTGATACAGAATCGGAATTGTCTAGACATAATAAGGCCTTGCTGAGTTTAATTCTGGTGGGTTCCAAAAAACGCAATTACTAGAAAATGGAATGCAAAGTCTAAATGACTGTACATGAAATAGTGAATATAGTAACATAGATACAACAACTGGAACTGGGATCTTTAGAAAAGGGTAGGAGAAAATTGCATAGAAATAAAATGGAAGTTATGGAAACAATACATACAGACTAATGTTTTGGAGAAGTTATGAGGTTTAAGGGAAGGCAGGAATTGAATGATCTTTGTAATGTTTGACTGACAATGACCAGAAAGATTAAAAACAATGGATGATGTTTGCAAGTGAAAATATGTCAGTATGATTTGTTTTCATAAACACAACAAAAAAAAAAAATTAAAACCAAATATAATAAAATCAGCAAGGACGCCACCAACGAAACTGTAAATTGGTTTATTCAAAATGAAAACTGAGTGCTTTTGTATTTACATTTAAAAAAAGATTTCATCAGAGTGAGTTCTGGTGAAAACGAATGCATTAAATACACACAACCCACCAATAAGAGGTACAGTGGTGTAATTAATTGAGTAATCATGTTAAATCAGATTAAATCACTGTTCTCCAAGACCACAGGAAAAACAGGAAAAAAAGATGTTCAAACCAAAACAGCAAACAATTCACTAAGATCCTAAACATATTGCAGTATAAAAAGTATAAAAATGTATAAAATAATATATAATTAATATATAAATAAGATGTATAAATTGTATATTTGATGTACATGTGAATAAATATGAATAAAATGATTAAATTATAGTAGCCTTCCCAGCCTTTCTCACTTTATCTCTTTCACTTCATGAGTTCAACATTACCAGTAAAGCTTCTTATAATTTCAGTAGTGTCACTTCAGAGCAGTATCTATTTCCAAACGCAAATAACAGAAACAGTACAGAAGATTCTGATCGGGTTGCTGATTCTAACTAACACTATGTGTTGAAGATATTGATGCCAAGAAATTCACCTTAAAAGTGAAGCTCAGGAGCTGAATCTTGGTATCAATGCCAGCACCACATAATATTAGATTAGCATCGGTGACCCAGTCATAATTCTTTGTAACATATGGCACTTTATCAGCTCCCTTTACTATTAATTGTAAAAACAAAAAAAAAAAAAAAAACAAAGCAAAAAAAAACACTAACCCCAGGATTCATAAAGCTTGTGCCAGGTGCAGGTGTAGCGTCGGTGATCTAACACCAAATATGGCCACCGAGCGATTCAGGTACGAGCTGTTTCCATGTGCACTACCTGCTTACGCTACACCCGCACAACTCCTGAGCCTTGTATGCTAATTACCCCCATATGCAGCAGTGTTGCATGCAAATGAAGGTATGTAGCGATTCAGGAAGTGGTGCAGGCATAGTGTAAGAAGCAGAAATGTAAACCATAGAAAACAGTTTACGTTTTTGCAAACATAAAATCGGAGCCATGACAGCCGACCAAACACATGTATTATAATGTTAATATATGCCAATGGCTAAATATATAGCCATTGGCATAAAAAACATACAAAATATAAAATTGACATTTAATATATATAGTCGCACTATCGCAACGTGGAAGCCCAGGGCAGCGGTGCGCAAAGGGGATCGCAAGGAATATATAAAAATATAGACTAAAACTGCAATGAAACACATATCATGATTTCCCCATAATAGTCAGTGGCAGGCATGCTAAACCATACTCATGGCACAAGTGCTGCTAAGGGGCAGTGACAGTGTTATGTGCAGTATCTAGGAATTAGTAGGCAATTCCATGCAAATGAGAGGAGTAATAGTGAATCACAGATTTCCCACTGGTGTTCGGATGCACAAAACAGCGTAGCGTTATAACACCGAGGTGAGCCCTTGAGATAAAGATGACATCAAGAGGGATGTGTCTGCATTGCTGTAAGCACATTTGAGCATTGTTAAACTGGTCTGCCCCTAGCTAGGCAAAGCTGCAGGATAGGGGTGAGTCAAATTTCCCATAGCTATGCTTAGCTGAGAGTACACAAGGTAACCGAGTATGCATGTGAATGGAGATGAAAATGCACATAAACCCGGTAAACAGGTATGTGTGTCGCGCACTGCAGCTGAAACAGGAAGGATATAGGAAAGAAATAAGGAAATGCTGCAGCAGTGAAATTGGAGTACAAATGACTAATTAACACCTAGGAGCCTGCAATGGGCCATTGACAACAGCTAACCAGGCTGTAAGCAGCTACCTTCAAAACAGGGAAGGGGAGGGGCTGTACTGCAAAGAAAACAGCAAAGTGTCAAAGCAGAACAAAGGCGATATGCAGTATATCAGCTACAAGGCACAATTCACCATGACTGGGTAGGGAAAGTACAAAACAAAAAAGACAGCAGGTGGATGCATGGCTGATAATGGGAGGGGATCCAGGTAAAGGGCAACGGAGTAATCAAGGCAGGCAAGTACATTTCCACAGTAAAGGCCCCATACTTGCAGTACTAATTGCAAAACCCATAATTAAGACACACAGCAGCTGGAATAGTTCATACACACCCACTTACATCAGCAGCATCCGTTGCACAATAATATAAAGTTTGAAAGCATCTCACACATATTTGTGTATTCCCATACACTCTGCACCAGTGGTGTATACAGACATGGAACTTTTATTATGTACATGTTAGGGGCTGCCATAGCTTTGATCCACCAGCATGTGTTGGAGCCTGAAGGTGGTATGGATGATGATGAACATGACCACCGCAGGCACCAGAGGAGGAGGAGAGTGTGCAGACCCAGGCTAATCTACCAGGGGCTACATGATCTGGAAATAGTAGAGCGTTACAGGATGGACATGGACACCCTAGAGCAACTTGTGGAGCAGAACAAAGGTGATATGCAGTATATCAGCTACAAGGCACAATTCACTATGACTAGGTAGGGAAAGTACAAAACAAAAAAGACGGCAGGTGGATGCATGGCTGATAATGGTAGGGGATCCAGGTAAAGGGCAACAGAGTAATCAAGGCAGGCAAGTACATTTCCACAGTAAAGGCCCCATACTTGCAGTACTCATTGCAAAACCCATAATTAAGACACACAGCAGCTGGAATAGTTCATACACAACCGCTTACATCAGCAGCATCCATTGCACAATAATATAAAGTCTGAAAGCATGTCACACACATTTGTGTATTCCCATACACTCTGCACCAGTGGTGTAGACAGACGTGGAACTTTTATTATGTACATGTTAGGGGCTGCCATAGCTTTGATCCACCAGTATGTGTTGGAGACTGAAGGTGGTATGAAGGATGATGCACATGACCACCGCAGGCACCAGAGAAGGAGGAGAGTGTTCAGACCCAGGCTAATCTACCAGGGGCTACATGATCTGGAAATAGTAGAGCATTACAGGATGGACAGGGACACCCTAGAGCAACTTGTGGAGCAGTGCCAGCCACACCTCAGAGCCAGAACAAACAGAGGGGAACCCATCCCAGTGGATACGAAGGTATGTGTAAGCCTGAGATTACTAGCTACAGGTACCTTTCAAAGACCAACTGGGGATATCATGGGTAACTCACAAGCATCAGCATCCAGGGTACTACACCAGTTCCTGGATGCCATGTTACCACATGCCAATGAGTAGATATACTTCCCCCGAATGCAGGAGGAGTTGGCCAGCAATATTCATCTCTTCCACTGTGTGGCAGAATACCCGGGGGTACTGGGTGCAATAGACTGCATGCACACACACATGAAGTCACCACCCAGTGAGCAGAGAAGACACTACCTAAACCAAAAGGACCCCTCCATCAACTGCCAGGTCGTGTGCAATGCCCAGGGCATTATCATGGATGTGTGTGCGCTGGCAGCCCTGAAAGCTATAACGACTCCCACATCTGGCATGCTTCACAGCTGTATTAGTTATTTGCCAGGGGGGACATCCCAAATGGCCATCTGGTGGGGGATTCTGGCTGTGCACTGGAACCATGGATGATGACTCCCATCAGAAATGCACACACACACCCATTCAGGAACACCATAATGAGGCACACGCACAAACCAAAATCATCATAGACTGTGTGTTTGGGATGCTGAAATCACGGTTCCTTTGCTTGGACATATCTGGTGGAGCCTTGTAGTACTCTCCAGGCACGTGTGCCCACATCTTCATAGTGTGTGCCATGCTACACAGTATGGTCCTGCGGAAACAGCTGCAGCAGGGACAGAATAGTGAAGGCCCTCACAGCCCACCACCATTGCCAAGGGCCCCACAGGCACAGAGGTACTCAGACCATGAACACCCTGTGCCAGCCCCAGTAGACAGACGGAGATGTGCCCAGTATGCCCATGCCTTGGCAAAGAGGGAACATATAGCACATACACTGACAGTGTAGGCACCTAGGGACTGACACCTTTCTCCACCTGAACACACAGTAAAAATGGATGGCACACACACAAGACTACCTGTAAATTGTCATGTATAGGCAGTCTACTGTGTGCATCCAACATAGGCAGCCCTCAACTATTGCACACACAACAGCCAGTGACACAAGGTAAGTCAACACCTGAACAGTAAACTAAGCTATCAGCATATGCAGGTACTGTATGTACAAATTCATAGTTAGGTACTTGGCCAACTGCTAGAGGCCATTCATAAGGCCAGCCAAAATGTGTCAGCATTTGCCACCCCATTGAGTCATTAACCATCCCTCTGTGGAGCAGAGTCAATGGCGGGATCCCTGGGGTGCATCTACTGTTCCCCATCCACCCTTCAAGGTTTCTCTTGCAGAATGTTAGTGAGGGGCTCTGTAAAATGTAGTTAGGGATGTTGTTCCAAAGTATGGGGAGTGTCTGTGACTGGAAGCAGCCTCTCCAGCATCTTCCAGTTATTGTTGTGGCAAGGTCAGCTCACTACAGTGTGTGGCTCACTTTGACATGGATTCCCATAGGTGGAGCATATCCATCAAGCCAGAGTTTGACATGGCTGTGTTAGTCAGCGGAGATCATCTCTGGGTAAATGAGATGCCACTGAGTAAAGCAGGAGGTTATTCAGTCCAGCTGCATAGGCCATATGTTGGAGGCCAGTATTTCCCTTGGTGAGGTACATTCGTGGACCCCCCAGCTGTTGGACGTGTCCTCTGAGGTACATCCCACATGGATTATTATGCCCTATGATGGGACTGATGAGTGATGAGTAAAGGGGCACTATAACCCCGGTATGTCTAGATGGGAATCCTTTAGCAGTCAGATGGCCTTCACAGAAAGATGTCCCAACTATTGTGGAGATATGATTGTCACAGGGGAGATCACTATCTAGCTTAGTCCCCAGATACCCCATTACCTTATCTGTATTAAAGTGGCTGCCACTCATGTGTTAGTATGTGGGTGCCAATTCCACAATGGAATGACCATGCAGTTAGTGGCACTTGGCTGGAGGCCATGTCATTGACATCCTGTGACGTTCTCTGTGTGGCCCCCTGAGGGATGTCCGTGTCAGCTGGACTATCAGTCATGGCTCCCAGTTTCTAGTTATTGCCAAACATGGTCTGCCGTAGTCCACCTGTGTTTGCCTGTACATCTGAGACATATGACAAACAGTAGGGCTCCCAGGACTGAGTCCTGTGTGACACCAGTCGTGACTGTTCAAAAGTTGGACCTGGAGACCGCTAGTCGTACCATGTGGGCTGTGTGTGTGTAAGCCCGTTGGCAACCCAACCTGTGATGTATGGATGAGTGTACAGGCTGGTGTGTTTATCAATAATACCTGAGTGGGGCATGGTGTCAAAAGCCTTGGTGAGGTCCAGGTAGTATGTGTGAACCACCTCCCCTGTCATCTAATGTCTTGGTGACTGAATGTAAGACATAAAACAGGTTCAGTAGGAATGAACTGCAGTCAACCAAGCTGAGCTGGGTTGGGTCACATGTCTGAAGGTTATCAATGTCATTGTTAATGAGTGCCATGAGGATGCGAACCATACCATTGCAGACCAGACTAGTCAGGCTTATGTGGTGGTAGTTACCATGGTCAGTTGTGATTTCCTCATGATGGAGTGGAATAACCGTTGCCACATGCCATTGTATGGGCATGTAGCCTGTGGAGAGGCTGAGGTAAAAATGCATAATTAGGTGGGGGGCAGGTTATCATGTACAGTTTGCAAGATGCAGTCTGGGTCAACATCTGCCTCCATTGACACTGTGTTCTGCTGTTAGAGAGGGCCATTTCCACCTGTGTGTCTCTGATGGCTGGGAAACTGTACCTTACGGTCTGCTCCTGTCACCCCTGGGATTCAGGTTACTGACTAAAGCTCTTGCCACCCCTATAGTGCCTTTTTTAGGCAAGGTTCAAAGGATAAAACCACCACCATAACAGATACAAGCATGCAAAACCTGAAAGTAATGCTAGTCAATGCTAGAAGTCTAAACCTCAAAATGCACACTCTCGAGGCACTCCTAAAAATGGAGAACATCGATATCTGTGCAGTGACTGAGACCTGGTTCAAAGCTCCAGAGAGCACCCCTGCAATACCAGGCTACAATTCTTATCACACTTTTTAACCACAAAACCAAGACCAAAACACTAAAGGTGGAGGAGTGTCCATATTCACCAAGGATATTCACACCTCCAGGCTAGTTGCCCAACACAATGCATCTGAAATTCTCCAGGTGCAACTAACACTAGGTAAGACTGCAATCCAAATTGTAGCTTGCTACAGATCCCCCACCATACCCCAAGATTCTCACTACACCTTCTTAAACATACTGGAAAATTTTAAGATACAACCAAACACCCTAATACTGGGTAATTTCAACTACCCTGCCATTAATTGGGAAAACTACTCAGGTATCAACTCCTTTTCCCAATGGTTCTTGAAATTTATAAATTCCATTGCCCTGGATCAACTAATCCATTGTCCCACCAGGGGCTCCAATATCCTAGACCTGGTCATTACCAACATGGTAGACAGATGCTCCACACCAGTGGTCACCCCCTCATTGGTCAGGTCTGACCATAAGCAAATCACCCTTGACATCCACATCCCACCCCCACCCCCCAGTAAGGAAACCTCCTTAAAAAACTTCTCCAAAGCCAACTTCATGCTACGGAAGTCAGAAGTGACAAACTTCACAACACCCACGCAGACGGGATCTGGAAATTTGACTGCAGATTCCTACACTAAGGCACTGTACGAGCACATCCACTTGTACATGAATCATGCCATCCCAAATAGAACCAATATGATCTTCTCCAAAAAAAGGAAGCCAATCTGGTGGTCCCCTGCTATAAACAAACTATACAACAGAAAGAAGAAACTGTTGCAGAAAAGAGAAAAATCCAAGGATGCAAAAAACTCCCTCACCAGCCTCAGTAAGAAACTGAGATCCCTCATAAAATCCTCAAAAGCTAGTTACGAAAATAAAATTGCCAAAGATTCCAAAGACAACCACAAGGCATTCTATAGTTATGTTAAGAATCTAAATGGCAATGCTCAGATCTGCTCTGAGCTACAACAGAATGGCATTAAATATACTGATCCCAAGGATATTGCCAATATCCTGGCAGATCGATTTAGTGCCAACTTCACCCCCCTCTCACCCCCTAAAGGGCCCATCTCGATACCAAAAGATTGCCAAATTCTGATAATCACAGCCACACAGGTAGAAATAGCACTCCCCAAAGCTAAGAATACAGCATCCATGGGACCAGATGACATCCCAGGCTGCGTACTACATGAACTACAAAATGAAATGGCTCCCCACCTAAGTGTCCTGTTTAATCATAGCCTCAACTCAGGCTTCATGCCCACTGAGTGGTGCACAGCTACAGTTATCCTGCTCCACAAGGGAGGATCTGCCTTGGATCCCGGGAACTACCATCCCATCAGTCTGACAAGCCTAATCTGCAAAGGCATGGAACGCATTATCATGGAACTTATAAACAAAGACATTGGCAACCTTCAAACACTGTACCCCACCCAGTTTGGGTTTGTGAAGGGCCAATCTTGTCTCCTGAATCTGATTGACTTCTTCAAATCAGTCTCCAGAGCTGTGGACGAGGGTAAGGCAGTCAACACAGCCTATCTGGACCTCGCCAAGGCCTTCAACACCATCCCCCACTCTGGAATCATAGATAAACTTACTAAGCTGGGCATTAATCCCTACGTCACTCGATGGGTTTCCAACTGGCTTACTGACAGAACCCAGACTGTAAAAGTAGCAGACTCCGAATCCAGCTCCAGACAAGTGACAAGTGGAGTACCTCAGGGTTCAGTCCTGGGACCACTCTCGTTTGGCATCTACTTCTCTGAAGTACAAGCCAACACTAAGGGACTCTGGCTAACAAAGTTTGCAGATGACTGCAAACTGGGAGCTATTATAGAATCCCCAAAATTATGTTGATATTCTACAAAAGGGCCTTACAGAAACAGATGCCTGGTGCCAGAGCCATGGGCTCAAGCTTAATGCCAAGAAATGTATAGTTATCCCCTTTGGAAAAAAACATGTACCCATGAACTAACACATGGGAGGCAGGACACTAAACATTGAAAGTGTGATGAGAGACTTAGGGACACAAGTGGACAGTGGTCTCACTTTCGATAACCACATCGCCACAACAGTCAGGAAATCCTTCTATGTGGCACACCTCATCACTAAGGGCTTTTCATCCAGAAAAAAAGAGGTCATTGTCCCACTGTACTCATCCCTCATTAGACCCATTATAGAGTATAATGCCCCATTTAGTATGTACCTCACAAGACATCTGCAACAGCTGGAAAGGCCACAGAAATACCTCACTAAAAGAATCACAGGCCTAAAGCAGATGCCATATGCTGACCATCTAAAAAAACTCCAGCTATACTGTGTGGCATATCATCTACTCAGAGGCGATCTCTGCATAACATACAAGGCCATGTCAAACCCTGAGCTGTTGGACATGCGCCACTTAAAGAAATCCCAATCTCTCAGAGCCACACGCTCCAGGGATCTAAACCTTATCATCACAATGAACAAAACATGCTGGAGGGATAGGTTCCTGACCCAGAGACTCCCCATACTCTGGAATAGACTGCCCATACATGTCAAGCAGAGCGCCTCATTAGCCCTCTTCAAAAGGAACCTTGATAATTGGATGGGAGATTGGAAATTCACCCCAGGGATCATGTCAGTTGCACTGCTAGACAGGGGCCTAGAGAAGTAAATATTGTGGGAAGAAATTTCCAGGGAATTGTTATGGCTAGGCTTGCATAGGTCTTAGGGCTGATAGCCTAGTACCAGCCTATGAACCTATGAACCTATGTGGGCTCTTTAGGGGGTGAAGTATGCACCGAATGTATCTGCAAGAATGTTGGCGATATCAGTAGGGTCAGCATATTTTGCGCTATATTTCACTGGCACAGTGCAAATCTGTGTGTCACCACGTAGATCCTTGACATAGCCAAAGAAGGCTTTGTGGTTATCTTTAGAATCCTTGCGTATTCTCCTGCTGATGTTAGCCTTGGATGATGTCATGAGGGACCTACGTATTATACTAATAGTGGTCACGGATGTCTGCCCTTCGTGGGATTTGCTGTGTGTCTTGAACATTGTCCTACGTCTGTAGTATAGCCTGTTTATTGCAGAGGTCCACCAGACCAGTGTCCTTGTCTAGGAGGAGTGAGTCTTGGTTTACCAGTGATGGCATGATCCATACATCCATGTAGGTGCTTATAGACTGCATTTGTAAATCTGTCTGTATCTGGAGCAGTGTTTCCCCCTAGCGTGGGGGCTGTGAAACCCCCCCCATCACCACCACTGTCACTAGTATTGTAAATTTAGCTGTAGGAAAGGTATACACTGTGGTATCCATGGGTGAGGGAGATGCTAGGGTGTGGAAACAGTGAATAGTTCATGGTCAGATCTAACCAATGACCGGTTAACCTCCACTGTGGTGCACCTGTTGCCCATGCTGGTGATGACCACATCTAGTAGTTTCCACCCCACGTTAGGGAGGTTACCACCTGATACAGGGCATATGAGGTGATACATTCTTGGAAGCGCTGGTCCCAAAAGTGAGTACTGGAGGACGTTTCCCAGTTAATGGTATGGTAGCTGACATCAACCAATGCCAGGGTGTGTGTTAGGACTGCCGTGTTCTCCACTGTCTCTAGGTAGGTAGAGTGGAGGTTATGGGTAATGGGGAGTGATCAGTAGCAGGCCACATTCCACATTGCTGTTGTTGCTGATGTTAGCTGCACATGGATGATCACAGAAGTATGATACTGCCCCACTAACCTGGAGGTGTAGGCATCCCTGATGAATATGGATACAGCCCCACCATGTCTGTCAGTCCATGTTCTGTGGCTGAAATGTGTGGTATAGGTTGGAGTCTGTTAGTGCTGGTGTGCTCTCAGGAGCCTTAAGACAGATTGCAGTTAATGCAGAGATGTTGATGTTGTCCATCCTGAGGAGTGCTGTAAGTGCATGCATGTTGTGATCACAACCCCTGGTGTTGAGTAGCATAAACCACACTGAATCTGCTAATGTGCTGTTTACAGAGCTGGTATTCACCTTCAGGACTCTCCTAAATAAGGCACCATGGGGGCGCCAATAGCCTTGGCCAGTATTCCAAAGTGTAAGGCAGACACATAGGCCGGTATGGTATCATTCCATGCATGTTCCCCATCTGTGCTTGATTTTCATCTCCCTGTAGGTAACCTAGTGTTAAGCAATAGAAAGCCTTAACCTTATGCAAGTCTTCTAGCTTACAAGATAGGCATTTGGAGTGACTAAGTATCAGTATTCTGTATGTTCGTGCTGTACTCAACTGTTTCCTGACTATATGGTGAATTCACACTGTATATTGTGATCTGAAGGTCTGTTTATTCGCATTTTATGGCTGTGATGGCCTACACATTAGAGGTGCACAGATAGCCTACTATCTATCTGCCCAAGGGCAATTAGAAGCATAGCAACAGTGTGTTGGCCTTCCCCGCACCATCAATGAAGTAACTGAGCCTCTGTCAAGCATAGCCAATGAAGCAATTCCAGGCAGAGTTGCAGAAAGCTGTTGAAGACTTGCAGAAAGCTGTTGAAGACTGGGGTTGTGGAGAGTGATAGGGACACTTAGTGATCTAAAGAGGGCATGTTAATGTGGCAATTCAACACCATTCAGTTCCTCCAACAAGTCTTGCAGCTATCAAACTGGACAGGCTCCCCCACCCCTGGCTGTATGGTTCTGGGACACATGATCCCAGGGGTGTATAGTCTGTTACCCATTCACACAAGGTTTCCCTTGAAGTGTGTCAGTGAGGGGCTATGCCTAATGTAGGTAGGAATGTAATGTATTGTCTCACAGTACATTTGTTATATGTTGTTATGTCAAGAGTACATGAAGCTCAGTGAGTTTGGGGACTCCCACCTTTTGCTTAGCCTAGCTTACACATAGAAATAATCTAAATAGGAAATAGGCGGAAGCAACGTTAATGTCAACAGTGTAATGGTTACAGCATCCGCATAGTATCTGTGCATTCAAGGTTACAATCCTGATAAAGGCAGGGATGTTTATCATGTGCAAAAGTATACCTTAACCACAGCTTGCATATATAGGTAGTAATCGTCTGTATGATAAAAATTCGAATCACCCATATAAACCCATGTGTGCAGGAGAGTACAGTCAACAGAGAATGTCATGTCATGACAGCACATAGTGAGATGTTACGTCACTGACAGGTATATATCCGGTGTAGTTAGCCGATGTGGCCGTGTTTGCATGCACAGGTTATAAGTCACAGCGTTTGTTTAACTGTGTTTAACCGCTGCTATAATGTCACACAAACACTGTTAAACATGCTTACAACTGCATAAATGAGCCTTACTCTGCAGTAAAAGACATTTGTAAAGCATCATAGGTGTCGAACCCTGGACCATACACACTATAGTGATGGGACGTACCACTAAGCCATCCGAGGTGTACACATGTTTCATGGTCCTGAGACTACACCTTATACCATATGCATTTCACTGTAATGATCACAAATGGGACAGTGGCCTTCTGAACATATGTACAGTACATTGTAATGTAATGTAGTATGTGAACCAACACATTCCAGTCTACAGATGTATTACTGTTACAAACTAATATGAAATATATATATATATATATATATATATATATATATATATATATATATATATATGCAAGCATCACTGACACACACACACATATATATATATATATATATATATATGTGTGTGTGTCAGTGATGCTTGCATATATATATATATATATATATATATACATATATATATATTACACAGATACAGCAATAGCTATATATATATATATATATATATATATATATATATATATATATATATATATATATAAAAGCATCTATGAACACACTTCGTGACACAGAAGCACTCCAAAGGAATTGGAGTGTACACAAAACACATGCAGCTCTGGTATCATAACAATTAATATTAACCTAAGTCATCATAGAAGGGGTGGTGGTTGTGTATGTGAAGACTGGGTGGGGGAGGAATGATGTGTATTCCAATCATGCATCTAAGAGGGCCTGGGTCGGATGTCCAATAAGTGAACTGGAGGGGCATATATGGAGTATGGGGACAATATAAAAAGGACACAAAGCAAGAACCATACTCATTCATAATACACCCTGTCATGTCACATTGCAACACCTACTCTCACAAACATATGAACATTAACATGTATCAGACATATGTACACCAACTGATTGTCACATGTTTTCAGTAGTGAGGAATGTCTGTAGTACAATGTATACTCTAAACACCATAACATTCGTGCATATCTCAGATGCTGTAGTGGTAAAGTCAATGACTGTGGTGTTCATGGTCCCGAGTTCAAGACCTGCAAGGGCTGTTAGGTTATTCTGAGGGCCAGAATAAGGGCTTTTGGATGCAGGTGGATTAAAGCACTCTTATGCAGTTGTAAGCAGGTTTCCACGTGTTTGCACAACGGTAACCAGCACTCCTACTTGGTAAATGGAGAAGCACTTCACATGTTTGACCTTTGCTTAACGTCACACAGACCACAGGCAAACCTGCTCACAGCCACGTAAATGTACATTATTCACACTTTCACTACCAGTGCATACTCTGCGAGGTAAAATAATAACACCTTCCAGGAGTAGAACCCTCAACCATGTACTCCATCCTCCAATTAATCTAACACTAAGCTACATGGGATGTACCTATCCCAGTTGTGTATGCAGACAGGTTAAAACACAAAAGGGAGGAATATGTTGAAATAGGACAATCCACCATGTACCCAATTAAAGGTGTAAACATATATATATATATATATATATATATATATATATATATATATATATATATATATATATATATATATATATATATATATATATATATATATATATATATATATATATATATATATATATATATATATAGAGATACATAGAGACATATAGAGACATATCGATATATACAGGTCTACATATATATGTAGATATATAGATAGGTTAGAAACATCTACACAACTATGGAGGTACAGATAAATGTATGCAATAATGTATATATCTATATTCACATATATATATATATATATATATATATATATATATATATATATATATATATATATATATACAAACACATACATACATGTCTGTAGACAGCATCTGAAGTGGTCATATCTGAGTATAACATGGACCATAGCAATCGCCACACATTCGGCCCACCCCCAAACAATATGAACATAACATATAAAGAGTATATGCTAATACGCTATTACAAATATATTCTATGGACACAGTCACCAACACAACTGCATTGACTGCAAATATCCATGACAGAATTACACAGACAGCTCTCATTTTGCAAATCTTTAGCACATTCCTATGCATTTCCGAAAGGATTCAAGGACTAACAGTACCTGCATGCTATACAGGAAGCATTTAATAGTGCCTTAATGAATCAGCCAGCATTTACCATAGTATTAGTCCACTAAGGGATAGGTGTTCACATAGGGAAAGAACACCCACACACATATAGACGTTGTATAAAAGGGGATCATACACATCTGCATGTGCTATGTATACCCACCAACATCTACCCCACAACCAAAATAATTACATCAATACATACTGTCATACCATAACCAATTATGCAACTGCTGTACAACATCTGCTGAAACCTTAACATACCTGGACACAGACACACTAACATGGCCCTATGTGAAATAGTTGCTGTTATACAATTGAGCAGCTGCTGATGTAACAGGGTTTGTATGAACTAATCCCGTTTCAGAGGGTTGAAAGGTTCGTACACCATAGATTCATAGATTCATAGATTCATAGAATACCATTCATAGAGTACCATTCATAGAAAACCAGGAAGTTTTACTGAGTACTGATTATAAACACAGTATGATACACAGTAACACCAAACTAAATATGTCTGGTAAGTGCACTGTAAATCCCCTAACATTGTATGCATAGCTATGCAGCCTTGAGCTGGTCAAACAACCTGACCAGACTGACACATATGCAGAAGTATTAGGCACAGACAAACCCTGTACAAGTAGCAATGTTCAGAAATATAACAGCAGTACTCACATTTAGACCAACTCCTCTAGGCATTACACACAATATATTACTGTTCGTCTCAATACAGCTGTTTCAATGGATTCCAAACAAAACCTCCACGCTTTCTTCCTCACAAGTAAGGCAAAGGGACAATACCCAAGTGGAGTACTCGATTATTCTCCACTGTAGCCATGGTATTGGCTAAAGCAGTAGCAGCACAGCTGATGTGCATGTAATTAGCTACTTAGGAACACCAACTGGCCATCGGGATAGCACATGTTACTGATCTGTTACTATAAAAGGTTGTCTTGTCACACATTCAAACCATCTGTATCTACCTGTAGGACAGTACAAAATATGGAAAGATGAACCAAAAACGAGTAGTACACTAGTTAATAACACCTCTGATTACTAAGATGGTATGTATAACTTGTAGTATGTCTGTGTATGTAGTATCTGTACTGTAAGAATTACAGTGTAATTAATGCATATAGTGGAAATAGTTATCTTGTAGCGATGTATTGTTGAGCAGTAGTAATGCTTGTAGTATTGTATGTGTGTACTGCTGTAGGTCACACGCACACTCCACATACACCACAAGGGATGCTATGAGCTTGGAACCCACCATTTCGCTTCCAGTCACTGTCAATGTCAGGATTTGTCCAACAAGTATATGCTATAATAGGAGATAGTTTATGTTGTTATATTGTAACAGTTGACATATATATGGGTGTATAAGTAAGATGAACATGTTAAAGGTGGGCTTACCATGCAAATCTGGTGTGCATTGTGTGATATTGTGCCAACAACTGTGTAATGTACAGTAGTCTAGGCAGATCTGTATTCTATTCTACATAGCAGTTCTGTTATGTTATTCAAACAGTAGTTATGTATAATGGCAATTACAATACTCAGTGATAGGATACATAGCATTAGTATTCATCTGACAGGTTAGCAGCATGATAGCAATTATAATTGGAAGAGCCAGGTAACTATCCATGCACATAACACATGTAATATCCACCTCTCTACTATCATTTGCAAGCAATAACAGCTGTGCATGTGTACATGTTATGCAAATGTGTAGTGACCCTTGTTACAGGGCTGGGCTAAATGGCTATGTGCACACCTACATAGAGTGGATATTGATAGTACAGACACAGTAGTTGAACCACCAGCTTTGATTGGCCCAACCTAACAGCTGCCTGCACATACTGTATGTAAGGTAGTGCACAGCACTGGTAATGAAACAGGTTGCACATTATCTTTAACTCCAGTGTAACATCTGCAGTAGGAGTGTAAGATGTAGGAGACAGCTGCCCATGTGTAATAGCCACATCATAGGTGATGGCTCACACTATCTGATTATATCCTGATCATGTTGGAAGTGGCATCAGAGCCTATTGATACATGACTCTGTTTGGGGAGTGGGTGTCTGTGCCCAACAGAGCTCATGGTCCTGGTTGATATGTGAGTATATACCCAGAGAAGGAAACAGACCTGAAGAAACATGCATCATCTGTAATCAGCTAACAGGATGTGATGTGCTCCTCAGAGGAGGATTGTTGCCAAGGGTAGCTACACTGTTTCTGTAATAGCCAGCGTTGTCACATCCATAACACAAATGATTACATGTGAGCATCACTGTCTAAAACATCATCACAGGCAATACGTAAACTAAAGACAGTACTTGGTACTTGTAGTACTGACTGCTCATACAGGCATGTCCACTAGTCAGCTACTGGTGTCTCCTAATGTCAGCTTTGTGTATGTGGCCATACTGGGGGAATGCAATCTCTATGCCATATACACTTCCAGACCCACCTAACACCATGCCCCACACATTTTCTGGGATGCAGCTACAGGGGTAAGTTGGACGGCAGCCCAGTCTACAGCCATGACTGGACTGGACAGTTATGAGGTGTAGGTTAACACAGGCAGCTCATCAACACAACCAACATATACCCTTACCAGAACACAGTAAGGACACCCACACACACTACCAGAAATCACACACATTCACAAATGCGTCTAAGTATCTGGCCAAACAAGTGACCCCCCCTCAAGCAGGAAGAGACAGACACCAAAATACACAAACTGTATGACATAGTTTGCATAACTGTGCCACACCTCTGAACACATGACTGGAAACATGCCCAACAGTACTCATTTATGAGTGCAAACGCTAGCACTATGTTACACACCAACCTATACAAGGGCATACATACTGTCAGCTGCCTGTCTGACATGATTAACCACATACTCATACACTCAGACCACCTATTGATCTATACACATGGCTCTAGCATATGCCATGTTGTTGTGCAGGACCTGTGATGCAGTAGCCTGGATAGCATAGAAACATATGTAGGAACTCTCTGGTCTTGTAGGCCATGCAGGTATGTCCCAAGGCCTGGGTAGCATTCTGCCATTGGCCAGAATGATACTGCAGTACAGGGACAAAAGGATTGTATTCCACAATTGTCTAGTGTAGTGGTGCACATCGCAGGGTATCCAGTATCTGTTGTCCTGGGACAATATGGTTGACAGACCATGATGCTTTGCCAGACAGGGCCTGCACCTGTCACCCCTGGGAATCTGGATACAGTCTAGGATTCATGCTTCCCCTATAGTGCCTTCATCATGCACGGTTCAGGTGAGGGCCCACTGCTGTTGCAGGGACAGCCAAGCAATACACTGCGGGTCTCGCTACACAATGATACATGTCAGAAACACTATATGGACACACATATGTCAATCCCTAACATGGAGAACATATCTGTGCAGTGGCTGAGACATGTTTCAATGCTCCAGAGAGCACACCTGCGTGACCATGTTATAACACATACCTCATCTTTTGCCCATTATCCTTTATCGGAACACACGGGCCATAGGTGTGTCCATCTTCCTGAAGGATATGTACACCCCCATGCTAAATGCACTTGCATAACATCAGATGCATTATGCTATAAACTACCTTTGTGCCACAGTAAAATTCAAAATGCACCTTGAGACAGGTCACCCACAAGGCCGCGGAATTGCCAACTGCCATAATGTGCTGTAATGGGGAAAAATAGGTCTGAGACAGAACCATACTATTGGCTACTCTCAACTATTCCATTATGAACTGTGAAGACTCCTCATGTACCAACACCTGCGCTCAATACATGTTGGATTCCATCGACCCCACTGACCTGAATCACAGTAGTCACACAAACAGGGCTAACAGTATGCTACACATAGTTAGTT
Source organism: Protopterus annectens (assembly GCF_019279795.1). Classification (NCBI taxonomy): domain Eukaryota; kingdom Metazoa; phylum Chordata; order Ceratodontiformes; family Protopteridae; genus Protopterus; species Protopterus annectens. The sequence continues at coordinate 1,451,484,986 of NC_056737.1, forward strand.
TCCAATGCCAATATTATGTTCCCTAAGAGCAGAGTGGAGAGTGCCATGGCACCCATGCAGATGGACAATGCATGTGCAAATGCTGAATACTGCACAAATGAACCTTAAGCGGTCACATATGTGCAGTGATTGTGCCATTGAAACAGAACCAGGAGTCAACACAACGCAAACAATTAGGCAAACTGGTGGTACCATGCTTTAAACTGTACCACAGAATGTAGTAACTGTTGCAAGAGTGAACACACATGAGTGTAGATGATCCCTCGTCAGCCTCAGTAAGATGCAGATACACCATATGGAACCACGCAAAGCTACTGTGAAACTAATCAGCCACATATTATGAGGCCAAGCACAGGGCATTCTATAGCTGTGTCGTTAATCGTAATGGCAATAACAAGACCTGCCGTGCTGCACATCACTATGGCATGGGAAGTACTGCACCTACAGAAATAGCACCCGTTCATCCTGACAGGATCTCGGAGAACCTAAACCCACTCCCACCTCCCCTCCACCCCAACAGGTACACTTAGTAATATATCCATGTACACGACAGGGCCCCTGTACTAACGACTATGCAGGTACAAGCTGCACTCTCTAATGCCATATACACAGCTTTCATGGGACCTGTCACCATCCCAAGGTGTATCCTACACAAATGTAAGAACATTCAGATATCCACATACTCATCATGTTCAATCATAGCTCTATGTCAGGCTGTGTACACACCGAATGGTGCACAGCAACAGTTATCACACCCTACAAAGGGGCGGACACCATTGATAATGGGACATAGTGCACAACTACCCTGCTGAGTCTGGTCTGTATGGCCATGAACCATGGTCAATGTAATTGATGTACTCGGTACAGATGTAGATGACAGTAGGGTTGATTCACACTGCATATCATGATCTTGCCAGGTCGTAGGACACCATCACCCATAATGTGTTCCAGCTACACTCAGTAAACTTGGTGTATATTCCTATGTCACAGGAGTGGTTGTCATCTGGACTGCTGGCAGAACCCACACTAAAGAAGGTGTCCAACGAATACACGCACATCAAACCAGTGCCAGCCACAGTAATACAGAGGTCATTCCTGGTATCTATACCACATAGACTAACACAGAAGGCATCAGCCTATTGATGTCTGCAAATTACTATGAAATAGGAGCAATAGTCGACTCATTGTGTGCTGTATTCAACATACAGAAGGGCCTTAGTGTGTCAGATGTGTGGTGTGTGATGTATGGCCACATTCTGACAGCTAAGTATTGCATTGTCATCTCCTATGTTACAAAATCTGTACCCATTAACTACCACCTAGGCAGCGGTCTACATAATGGCAACTGTGTGTATGAGATGCAGCTGGACAGTACTTCCCTTTGATAGTTACGTCACCACAAAAGACAGGTAGTCATATGTGGCACCCATAATCATGACAGTGTGCCATCCAGGAATATAGAGATAACTGCTCAGCCATACTCAACACTCATGTGACCCATAATAGATCACATATTTCCTTTAAGGTTTATTGCCTATGTGTAGATGGCCTATACTGCCCTTCACAGTCCATAGCTGCACTATGTAGCATGTAGCCAACCTTGAATGAAGCCATGTCCAACCCAGAGGTGTTGGACATGCTACACTTAACACATCCTGATCCCAAATAAACACATATGTCATGGACATCCACCTTTCTAGTACAAGGATCACAACATGCCTGACAGATCCCTGTCCTATACACTTAACATACTCTTGCCATACTATGCATCCCTGTCCAGCGAAGCTGCACATCGCCCCTCACTGTGACATGGTGTGATGTCCGCATACCAAATATATCAGTAACCATGTGTATCAGTTCTGTGGCACTGCTTGAACTGGCCACTGAATATTACTTGTCTGTTACCTACAGCTAGGTAACCTGTCTGCCTAGGCTCATAAATGGCCCAGGGCATATAGCCTACCACATCACTATGACCATACATGCCATAGTTGATATTCAACCCTGCAAATACCATCAGGCTAGCTATTGTTCCATGTATTACACATGCACAACACAGGCAATACATGGCAGGATGTTACACAGCTGTACAGTGCCATGTAGATGTATATGGCAAAACACATAAATGCTTGCAAGTCTGCAGAGTCACAGGTCATGTCCCTAATGGCTATGTATGACTATATATGTGGCATATACACAACATTAAGGTCGATTGCATTAATGTGAACACATCCAGGCATGTGCTGATAGGTAAAGGCACCACTACAGGCAAACAGACTTGCCCATGTCAAGACAACATCCACATGGTGTATGAGCAATGTCATCACATGACACACACACATATATATGGAGATAACATCACATCACCAGTAGGTGTGAAATGTGTGTGCCTTATGCATGTCAGTGGTGTTAGTGTCATATCGATCTACAAAGACGTATTTGTAAACTTAATAAATGTGATACACATGTATGTTCAGCTGTACTGCTGTACTTCTCTGTGAGTTAGTTACTGTGACCTGTCTCCATTGTTATGTCTTTCAGGTATGCCCCTTAGCTGACTGCTACCATACAGCCACTTGGAGGATGAGGTCCTCATCCTATACCTCCTCCACAACTACACAACGCTCTTCAGCCATGTGCCACAGGATGCACAGCAGTGGGATTCCCTGTGGGAGGAACTCTGCAGGAGGGTAAATGATGTTGGCGGTCACAATCACACCTATCAGCAGGTGCACCGACACTGCACTGACCAGATAAGACAGGTGAAACAGCATGCAAAAGCAATGGCAAGGGAACAAGGTGCAACAGGTGGGGGGGCACTCACCCAGCCCATGCTCACACGTACCAAGGAGCTACTGGCCAACCTAGGGACACCTGCAGACCTCCATCCACAAGCGTTAGCTGGTATTGTGGAGGTGGGTGTCTCTCAACCACCGAGCCTGTAGTTGCCTGGTAAGTCACTGCTGCACATAAAATACAACCATATATCACATAGTTACATGTGTTACTGTACAATATGTAATGTAACATCATATGCAAGGCATGTATGCACACATGCCACATACTATAGTCTGCTACTCTATGTATGCACAGATGTGCATACTCCAATAGTATAGTGTATTGTAGTGGCTTATGTGCTAACATAGACATTGCACCCTGTAGCTACCACACAGGTGTGGATAATGATCTTACTGCTGTGACACCCCTGTTTAGGTACCTCTGGCATTTTCCAGTGACAGCAGCCTGTGTCAAGTGAGACTGTTATTATTTACCAGGCTTGATACTGCACAGAACATATTAATTGCATGCTATCTGCCATAACATACGTACACATAATGTATGGTGGTCCTGGTAATGGACACTGGTCAGACCTGCAATGCATCACACTGTTTACCTATGTGAAACAATTGTAGACTATATAAAACACCAACACTAAACCTTCAAAACTGTCATTGTCAGATGTGTGGACAACAGCGAATACAATGTTGGAGGTGTGTTCCACTATAGGGGCAGGTATTACATATCAGCATTACACATGCTGGGAATACATAGCATATGTGTGCACACACACTAAATATGTTTGAGCTGGATTATGCCCAGCCCACAGGATATACCCTTGTGGAGTATACCCTTGCTATGAATGCCACACAATGTCATGTGTTATCAGAGATGTCCATGACATGTAGTGGGCTGACTGCAACACTGCTCAACTATCCTGCAAAACATGTCTCACATCCCATACATACCACCCTTTGTCTGCATAACCCTGTCCTCAGTGGAGCATATGACATCTATGGGTGTATGTCATATGGGATAACACTGACATGTGAAATAAGATGGCCATCACAACCATTGGACTGCACATGTGTACACATGGCCATGGAGGATGGCTAGAGACATGAAGGAAAGCACACAGTAGAAGTGATGTACATGTGTATACACCCTGTTGTATATTGGCTCGACACAATACAACTATGGCCTTTGTGTAATGGTAATATTGCAGATGTGAAACACTAAACATCATACAGGCCTGTGCACAGCTTGTGTAGGCATAACATGAAACCACCACATAACATGTCTTGAACATCTGGAGTGTGTCATGACATGGAAGCATTCACCTATACAGTATCCAAATACTTACATGTGTTGCACAACATACACATACATCCACATCAAGCCATGGGTACAGTAGATTCACCTTGCTGGTGTCAGACATCACTGTCATGCCTGCTCCTCATGTGTGTGAGGTACATAGATGGCATGTGGGACATAGAGAACTTGTAAGTTAGCCATATGTGGGCATAGTTAGCAGGTATCAGTAATATGGTTTCAGATGGGCAGGGGTGTCATCCATATACCCTTCTGTGACCTGTGTCACACAGTCCACATTAGGGTTTATTGTGTATACACCTCGATGACGCAGGTCACATTCCACATTAGATATGCATTGTATGTGAACATAGTCATGGCTAGGAACCGTGTCAGTAGCTCACACTGTATAGCAATTGTGAAGCCACAATGATGCCCTGCAATGACTATGCACATCAGCTCAATGTGCAGTATGTCCCTGCATAATTGTAGGATGGACAGACAACATTGCATCAGCTGAAGGCCCATGTTAGTATAACACATCCCTGCATTGGGACACCATTACCGTACTGTAGATTGAAAAGAACATCATTGTGTTACACATGTATGCATGTCATTCAATACGTCAGCAGAAGACATGTCATACTACATGTGATTGGCAAGGTCATACGTCACACAGCAGGCTGGTGTACTGTAAACCTGTGCTGGTCTGTGGCACCATTGCAAAGTAGGGACAGCCATGTAAAACATGTGTGTACAGCCACATGCACAATGTCTACACTCAGCTCAGGGGTAGGTGGAATAATATTGAACAGACATGCACTGCTTTGGGGGAGGTATGCAAGCTAGGGCTCAGGCAAACATAGTATGCAGTCGACATACCCTACTATTCATGTCCTCACACATAGGGGTGGTGGCCAACACAAAGCATCAGCGGCAGATGTACAAAGGTCGGCGATGATCCGTTAACATGTGGTGTATGTTGCACACACCATGGCAGTGCAGTGCAGTGGTGCAAAGTGCATGCATTGTGTTGCAGGTATGGGGCATAGGCTACTAATACAAAGGGGGCAATACAGGTATGTATGCTAACCACCACTATAATTATGTAAGGTGCATGCCATCTGCCATACCACATGCATGCTGTTGTGTGCAACTCAAGGATGTATAATGACTACCACTATAATTGCCTAAGCTGAAACTATAATTGTATAAGCTGAATGCCATCTGCCATATCACCTGCATGTAGCGTGTGTGTGTCTGTGTGTGTCCATGTGTGTGTGTGTGTGTGTGTGTGTGTGTGTGTGTGTGTGTGTGTGTGTGTGTGTGTCTGTGTGTCTGTCTGTGTGTCTCTGTGTGTCTGTGTGTCTGTGTATGTCTGTGTGTGTGTGTCTCTGTCTGTGTGTCTGTGTCTGTGTGTGTCTCTGTGTGTGTCTCTGTTTCTGTGTGTCTCTGTCTGTGTGTCTGTCTGTGTGTCTGTGTGTGTGTGTCTGTGTGTGCCTCTGTGTGTGTCACTGTGTGTGTCTGTGTGTGTGTCTCTGTCTGTGTGTAGTTGTGTGTGTGTGTGTGTGTGTGTGTGTGTGTGTGTGTGTGTGTGTGTGTGTGTGTGTGTGTGTCTGGTATAACTTGTAATGTACAGCTCTTGTCTTCCCCTCACAGGTGTTGATGCAGGTGCATTGCCCTCCTGCGGTCCAGCTGATGCTAGTGTCACCACAAACTCTAGCAGTGATTATGATAGTATGATTGAGACACAGGCAGGGTTGTCAGGGGCTGAATCTGCGCCACTGATTGCCATTCAACCTGTCTCCCCCTCATCCTTGCACACAGTTCCCCTTCCTGCACATACCCCATCATCACCGGCCATAGAGGAAGGACAGTTGGCGGGTGGTAGCATGGAATAGGGAAGTGTGGTGACTAAGGAAGGTGTGCCTGCACACCATGCTCCCAGTCAACAGACTGGTGATGTCCCACACAGGCATGTGCCCAGTGCTGCTCGTAGGTGGACCACTTGCCAACATGCCCCTGCGGGACCAAGCACATCAGCTGGAGTCAACAGACACACGTTTTGGGCTGTAATGGAGGCACAGGCACGTGCTGAATGGCACAACAGAGATGGTCTGAGGCTTCACAGGGCTGCTGTCCATTCATTAACTGACATCATCCAGGCACTTGCAAATGCTCATCATCATCTTGCAGATGTTTTTGATAGACGATTGGGTGACATGATGGGAGTCCTTGACCATGGCATGTCAATCCTCGAGCATGGAATGTCTGTGCTGGAACATCTGGTGGGAGTGAGGCGTCGGGCACATGGACATAGGCCAGCTACATCACCTGTTGAAGGTCTACATGAACATGCTACTGCACATTCCACCTCCCATAATGGTGGCAGCAGCAGCAGTGCTGCTGGTGCTGTGTAGTCCACACCAAGATGCAGCAGGCTATGTGCACGTGGTCCTGGATGGTTCCAACAGGGACACGATTCCGGTGGACATGTGTCATCAGACAGTACCCAATCTGGACATCTGCCTGCGCAACCCCTGGCAGGTTCAGGTCACGTGGCTGTGGCTGGGCACCGTGAACTGTGACACCTGCCTTGTACAGTCTGCAGCTGTCAATATTACCCCTGTGTAGGCCAGCTTCATGCCAGACCTGTGTGCATGCATGCACACACACTGGAAACACATGTAGGACACCTCAACACACACACACACGCATAACATCCACACATGTCCAATGATATCACAGACCCTAACACACACGCATGATGTCATCCAATGGCACAGCTTAGGCCTCTGACAAACATCACCCTGTGCATATGATGATGCCTGTGGCGCATCCCTGTCATCCACACCATCGGTGCAGGGACATGTTCATATGGTCTAATGCACAGGGTGAACATACTAGGTAGACAACTGTAGATTAATATTGTTGAGTAGTTTTGACAGGCAGCAGACATAACATGTATTGCAGTTTTAGAATGCATTTTGTACATTTGACAGCATATATCATGTGTAACAACACTAGCAGCATGTTGATCCTGACGGTCTGCCTTCCTCTTTCAGGTGTAGTTGCATGTGCCGGGGGATGTTGGTGTATGCGGGAGTCCCATATGTACATGTTGACTACCCACAGGTCAGTATGACAATACCTGCATGCACTTTGTAGCTTCCATATCACAGTTATATTCTCCCATGTTTCAATTATGTTTACTGCTCTAATGATCCAAGAGCATGATAGCTGTGTAGTAAGCTACTGTGTTCAGAGCCATCGCATCCATAGTGGGTGACATCACAGGTATAGTTACCTGGAATGCGGAGTGGGTAAAAGTGTGGTATGCTGGATGACAAGGGTAAAGGCCAGTGGAAATAGTGGCATCTCATTGGGAAGCAGTAATACCCACTGCCATGACAGCATGCAAACACAGACACACCCACACATTCAGGGATTCCAGACACAGTAACACACACTCTGACACACACACACACACACACACACACACACACACACACACACACACACACACACACACACACACATACACATATACACACACACACACACACACAGAGTTGCCAGTGTTCGGATGTCAACCCCTGCCTATATGCATATCATCATTATAGTACTACACAATTACAAGACGTGCCACAGAGATTACACATGTACAGGTAATTGGAATGGCCTAAGATCGAGGACATCGACAGGGATACTACAGTGCAGTGAGTGTATGTGGGGAGGGGGGTCCATCAGTAGGCTATGTAACAACAGGTCACACCACAAGGCGTACACATTAACAGGCAGTTAGTATGCCCATCTATGATTGATGTTATCAACAGGGATGCTGCACTGCTTTGAGTGGATGGGGAGAGAGGGCATTAACATTCCACTATGGTAACATACAGCCTCACTCCAGGAACTGGACAGCCATACAGACACATACACACACACACACACACACACACACACACACACACACACACACACACACACACACACACACACACACACACACCAGCATTCACAAAGATATACACATATGTCACACACATACAGACACTTTACATGTGTGTGGTTTAACCACCTGCCTATGGCTTTCTTTCGACACTTTACTCTGTACTGGTGTCACCAACAGTGTTCAGGAGAGTGATAACATGTGGGATGTATTCCCAACCATACATGACATATATGGACACACACCCACATGTGCCAGTACTGTGAATCAAGCACATGGCTATCTCATGATAGGTACTACAGCAGTACAGCACTATCACATCCTATACATAACTTACTGATGCTTTCCTATGACAACTGTGCTGATATATGCACAATATATGCACAGGGGAGGTATTACTGTTACAGGTGTCATGGGGTTTGTCTTCGGTGTCACCCTAACAGCATTCTACATTGTTTGCCTTCCACTTCAATTAACAAAACCTAACCTTAGCAGGTACACAGGTTATTGTAGGACTGGTTGTAACACACCAGTGAGCTGTCCTCAGTAATCATTCATCTGCAAAGAAGCCCCACCATTAGTAGTCATGTTCAAATATCCGTCCATACCTAATGTACGGCTTACTGTACTTAGAGCATATCACCATATATAGTTGGCAATGTTGAGGCTGTATTGCAACAGCGTGATGTATTAAGATAAAAGTCACCTTCATACATCAGACACTGCACACACACACACACATGGAATCTACACAAACAGCAATACATGTACACATATGCGGTCTACATCAGTATGTGCACTAGCAGGTCAAGAGGATACATTCCACACCTTCCTAATGCCATGTGTGAAACATAGCCAGGCATCTGTGGCTTGTAAACATCTCACCCCAGAATGTACTGGCTATTGTGGTACTAAGGGAATTCAA
>NC_056737.1:1451506860-1451576860 GCF_019279795.1 Protopterus annectens
TACCATCCATTGTCCACTTGTTATCGCAGCCATGACACACCTCCACACATTGCCCTCTCCCGAGCATTAGGGGCCCTACACGTATGTTGTCCCAACCCATGTATTCTCAGGCTCTCCCACCATTTAGTCCTTGAACGTACCTGCCCTTGCTTGTGTAATGGTCGGATGGCCAAATGGTCAATATTTGGGTAGACCCACCAGGGACGACCCTCTGTGTGTAAAGTAGACTTAGCAAATCAACAATGTTACTCCCACTGGTAATATCCTGCCTGTGGTGTAAGTAGCAGTGCTTTGCTCACTCCTGCCCAGCTGTATATGACATACGCTGACAGCGTTATATAATACTGGGGTTGCTGTTGATTCCCTTCTCATTCCTTTTGTATGCTTTATTGTTACATCATTCTTTCTTCATAGATATATATATATATATATATATATATATATATATATATATATATATATATATATTATATATCTGTATATACTTATATACATTTCCTATGCTGGGTACTGCTTAGACCCATGCAAGTGCACTCAGACTTGCTTACTGGTACTTATATGTGTTTACTGCTCCTTATTTGTGCTTACACCTGCTTACTAGTACCTTATTCATTATGACAGTGCCACTTTGCTTGAATGATATTTAAGTTAAATATCTCATGCAATACTCTTATGTCGGTTTTACGGCAAAATGACATTCATTCCACATGGAAAATTATACGTGCTATTGTTGGGCTCAAACCATGAATGCCTGTTTGTTAGGCGGATGCTCTAAACACTACACTATTGATACATTGATTCTGCATGTTTTTCTCTATTTGAATGATTATGATGTGTAAGCTACACTTGGCGGTGGGCAGCAACGTGCAGACATGCTGTGCTTTGCTTACACCTTTGATATTGCAGCAATTCGAATGTATAATAGGGACACAGGGACAGGGAATCTAATTGTGAAAATTCTAGGGACAGGGCTCAACATTCCACTACGTGCTTGTGTGTTTACTACTTCGAGTTTATTTCACTGTTCGTGGACACTCTTGTATGTTTAGTATACATTTCAGTATCCACGGACACTGAATTATTGACTTACTATTAGGGTCGGGCACTACTAGTAGGCATAGTAGGTTTTGCAAGTGTCGGGGCATGTTTACGCCTCCGTAGAGCACTTGTACACACCCCCTGCACTCGCACTTGTTTCCTGTGCACGTCGAGGTAGCTGCAGCGTGCCCTCATACATATTCATATGGTGCTACTGCACCATCTGTAGTGAGAATGCTTGGCGCAAGGCTAAAACCGTCCTTGTGCCGAGCTTCTTGAATCCCGGGGTAAGTGTTTTGCCAGCTTTCAAAGCCGTAAATCACTTAGCGAGCACTGTCAGAAAATACAGTGCAGCTCAGTCCTTTACAATTATACTCACCTAGCCATGCTGCTTAACTGCCCACATTTTCACAGAATGTCCAGATTTTTGATTATCTCATAAAGTCTGTGTTTTACTAAGGATTGAAGACACTAAATAATGAAGTAAATTTAGGTTTCTGACTGTATGTCCCTCAGAATATGCAGGACAACACACATCATTTTATTCTGGTAACTTTCTATGTTTATAATAGGAAGTCAGAGCACATTACCAACAGACAGCAGGCAGAAACAAATCTTTTACAATGCCACTGTTTTTTGCTGGTCAATACTGGCAGATTTTATCGCCTAGCCTGAGACCCGACCATAACAACTTAAGCAGGGGTGTTTGATATTTGTTAAGGCTGGGTCTTGTACCACTGTAGCACTTAACTGATTAGCCTTTTTCAAAATATCAGGCAATAATCTCTGCGCTCCATGTACTACAATTTTGTTGTCATCAGCACTAAAAATCATATATACACTAACCACCTGCCACAAAAGTTTTGCATCTGAACTGTCGGATTGCTGCTAAGCCATGCTTTGACTTTTCCAGCTATAGCAACACAGCATATAAACTCTGCTGGTCTCATACAGTTAGTTCAGGATACTGCTGGTATGTTTCCTAACTATAGATTATTGTGTCATACTAATGTGCTGCAATGAATGTCTTTCCATAGATAGCTCTCAATGTATCTTTCTTTGTGTTTTTCCTGGATTGTGGCTGCAAATAATCATGAGGCATTAGTGCAACAAACCTATTAATTTAAAATGTATGACTATAGAGACTTACATATTTCTATATTTCTATTTTGTGTATGTTTTTTAATTTATTTTATATAATGTGATAGCTGTGCAATAATACAACTGTACTTCATTTCACTCTAGCCTGCATGATATTTCGTAGTTGCTTAGAATTCCAGCCTTTGCCAAAATGAAGAATACTGAAAGCAGAATTTTTGAGACAGAAATATCCCTATATAAACAGACTAGTCCCCTTCAAAAGAAATTTCAGAATTGTATTTATTGTCAGTCTTTCACCTATCACACACACATTCTTGCACACACATGCATGTATATTTACATACACGCATTGCTGCATACATGAGCGCACATACTCACATACACATTGTAGAATCGCCACTGCTACAACAGTGGTGCACACCCATGTTTTTGTTTTATCTGAAAGCTGGATTTGTAACTCAATACCTTTGTGCACAGTTCCCTCAAAAGCTAATGCTTTCTGGCATTTATCATACCATGCAGTCTTACGTGTACCTCTTTATTCTGCAGCCATTTAAGTACTGTATTTCTAAATAGTTGCATTCACTGAAATGACAGCTGATTTATGAAATGCTTCTGCTCCTGCTAAATGTAATAAGTTGCTTATCTGAGTGGCATTTTGGGTGAAAATACATTGATAATTAAGAGATGCATTTTGGAAATGTGGTAAGATAATTCCAGCATGGTGCAAACAATAATACTGGTTAGTAAGTAATGTGTCTGTAATTTCTTATCTCTGGGTATTAATAAGACAGTAGTCCAGGAGGTCCTTAAATAAGGATGAAACTTGATTCAGTGCCCCAAGTTTTTCTGCATGATTTCTAACAATGAATTCAAATTCTAGTAAGCTCTTTTTTTTTCAGGTTAAACTTTAATACTTTCTATGAAATGAAGAATGATGTTGCAATAATTACTACTATTATTATGAAACCCTAAATGAAAATGCACGCAAAAGGAGTGAAAGTGTTTTTTTTTTTTTTTTCAGAAAATTACTTTGAATGCCATGCTACTTAAATAAAGAGCTAAAAAAGTCTGGATAGATTTATATAATCCATACTTATCTTGGCCACATACATAACACTGTTCAGTGATCTAATGACTTGATGATGTGTTGTATTTTTAACAACTAAAGAATTAGTTTGGATGTGGGTGTTAGAAAGTGAGGAAGTAATTATTACATTACAACAGCACTTAACGGATATGCCTGAAACATCTGTTAAAGCACAGGATATTAAACTGTCCAAGACCAGAATGTCACATATTATTGCAGCTCTCACTTCAATAAACCAGCAATAAAGCATTAAATGTAAAGTAATAGAAATAGCAGGCAAACAATGAAATTAATAATTATGAAAGATGAAAACAAAGATATGTAAATGTTATATTGTATAGAACTGAAAATGCTATTTCCATGTGTATCTGTGAGTGAAATAAACTGTAGAGGTTTAGTTAGTTCTACTAACAAAGGACAACAGTTCCCAATAAATCTAGGAAATGTTTTGACCCCAGTCCACAAAGATTTTAAGTAACTGCAGACCCAAGATATAGGTTAAATAATAGTTCTCTAAATACTCAGGTTTTTACTTAAAATTTTCATTTTGTGTACTTCAAAGTGGGGAAATGATCAAATTCTCTCTTAGGATAGTGTAAGTTTCATTGCAGATTAACCCCCGGATTCTCTATAGCTTGCACGGCATGCAAGATCGGTGCAGGAGCTCAAGCAGGCAATATGTCTGCCGTGCGATCCAGGAACAGCCTGCAGGGGCGTGCATGAACGCTCCTGCACTAATCCTGCAGGGACTAAGCCCTTGTATGCAAATCACCCCATTTGCAGAAGAAATCTATGCAAATGAGGTGATTTTGCAATCCAGGAAGCTTGCAACCATCCGTGCAGGACTAGTGCTATCTGCAGAAATGTACTCGGTTAGTAACCAAGTACATTTCTGCAAAATCCAAAATGGAGCTTTGACAGCTCCAAATAAAGGCTGCGTATCATGTAGTAAGCATGCCAATGGCCATGTATAAGGCCATTGGCATTGCAAATAGTAAAAAAAACACAAAAATCAACTTTTTTTTTTTTTAGTCGATCTTAGCTGTTCAAGCATAGGGCAGCGGCGAGCAAATTGGATTGGGGGAAAATAAAAAAATGAACCTAAATTAAGCAATCTAACTAAAATCAGTATTCTGTCATGCAAGTCAAGGGCAGGCAGAAGACAACATGGCCAGTGAGTAGTGGTTGCTAAGGGGGGAGGCTCATTAGCAGGCAATCCTATGCAAATGAGGGGAAGGATAGTGAATCCCAGTTTTACACAGCATGTGAGTCAGGTCCCAACAGTGTAAGAGTAGAAATAGCTTGGTGCAAGCCTAGGAGTTAGGTGACATCATGGGTGGGGTGTCAGGCATACTGTAAGCGGATTGGAGCCCTGTGGCTCAGGTTTTCTCCTAGCTTAGCACAGTTAAGCTAGGGGGTGTGTCTAAAGCTGCCTAGCACTCTTTACAAAGCCTAAGTGGGTTTGCATGCCGCACACTGGGTTTTACAGGAAGAAAAAAGAAGTTAAACCAGGAAATAGCAAAAGTGTGCACATGTGAGCACTCTGTTTGCATGGTGTGCACCCAGGCTTAAACAGGAAGGCAATGGGAATGGAAAACAGCAGTAGGAAGGTAATCAAGGAGAACTAGCTTAGCTGGCAGGTGAAATGTATCAGAATCAGCCAATTACACAGGCAGCAGAACAGCCCAGCCCAGAACACTACTATAAACTATGCAAACACCTTCCTTTCTGTTTTTTCCCATACTCTACACCACTGGTGTAAACAAGCAGGGAACTTTTAACACTCACAGCAGCAAAACGATAGGGGCTGCAATAGCTATCATACAACAACTTGTGGAAGAGCCTGAGGATGTGAATGCTGTTGACCAACCCACAGTGAGGAGATGGGGGAAGAGTGTACAGACCCAGGGTAACCTACCAGGAGCTACATGAGCTGTAGATAGTGGAGCACTATAGGGTGGACAGGGACCTCCTACAGCAAATATTTGAGCTGTGAGCGGTACCTCCCAAAGGCTAACTGGGGATATGATGGGGATTTCACAGGCATCAGCATCCAGGATACTCCACCAGTTCCTAGATGCCATGTCAGCACATGTCGGTGAGCACGTATATTTCCCCAACACCCGGGAGGCATTGGCCAGCAATATGCAACTTTTCCACCAAATAGCAGAATACCCTGAGGTAGAGGGTGCTATAGACTGCAAGCACATACACAGCAAAGCACCATCCTGTGAGCGGGGTAGGGTCTACATCAACCGCAAAAGCTTCTCCTCCATCAACTGCCAGGTCGTGTGCAATGCCCAGGGCATAATAATGAATGTGTGTGCTGGCTACGATTCCCACATCTGGCATCTGACGAAGCTGTACCAGAGATTTAACAATGGAAACATCCCCGACGGTCACCTAGTGGGGGATGCTGGATACGCACTGGAGCTGTGGCTGATGACACCCATCAGAAATGCACACACACCCAAACAAGAACTCCATAATGAGGCAGACGCACAGTCCAGAATTATAGTAGAGCATGTGTTTGGGATGCTCAAGTCACGGTTCCGGTGCCTGGACACATCCGGTGGAGCCTTGCAGTACTCACCAGCTACATGTACCCAAATTGTCCTTGTATGTGCCATGCTACACAATATGATCCTGTGGAAACAGAAGGAACAGTACAGGGCAGGGCCACACAGCCCCCCACCATTGCCAAGGCCTGCAGAGGCACAGAGTGACTTGGAGGAAGAACAACCTGAGCCTGCCCCAGTAGGCAGAAGGAGGAATGCCCAGTATGCCTTGGCAAAGAGGAAACACATAGCACATACACTGACACAGGAGGGACCCAGGGAATAACACCTCTCTCTGACTCTCGTGTACAGTAAAAGGAAAGTCAAACATTACACTACCTGTGCTTAACCATGTGCAGGGAGAGTACTATGTGCATTCAACATAGGCAGCCCTGCAGCACCACTCCCCTCAATACTGGGACACCCACAAGTTAAAGACTCACACATGCCAATCAGGGGGGTTCACATACCCAACAACAGTCACAGCCAGCAGTACAGATGTAGACAAACACAAACAAAGGCTGTGCTATGGCCTCTGAATGAAGCCCATGGGTAACCTCCCCCCAGGCCTACACAGACAGACTACAGCAGGTCAGGCAGTGGGATGTCATTTCTGAAGGGTAGGAAGTCAGAAACTAATATGTAGGTAATTAAAAGCTAAGATCTGTAGTACACTGGTATGCCTCTAGTCAGCATGATAGGTAAGACTACAGACTGAAATGGAGTACCCGACATACCAGTACAGTCCTAGCAAATGTGTACAAGTGTCAGGTGTGCCCCCCCATCCTATGCAAAAATGTAGTCACAGTCAGGTATATCCACCCCAATCCTGTGTATAAACGTAGAAATAGTCAGGTGTGCCACCCCATCCTACGTAGAAATGTAGTAACAGCCAGGTGTGCCCCCCCCAACCCTGTGTAGAAATGTAGAAATAGTCAGGTGTGCCCCCTATCCTATGTAGAAATAGAGTAACAGTCAGGTGTGTCCCCCAATCCTGCGTACAAATGTAGAAATAGTCAGGTGTGCCCCCATCCTATGCAGAAATGTAGTAACAGTCAATGCCAAATGATCAATGGATACCCTGCAGAGACAGCACGTTACCTGAAGGTGCACAACACAAAGGTCAACACTGCAGTACAAACTATCTGGACTCGATCCACACATTCAGTACAGATAACCATACTGGGCATGCCCACACACTTGGAGAAATTAAGGCAATGTCAGACAACCACAACATACTGAAAGGTCATACTGGGCATGCTCACACACAAACTCATGAAGACCATGTCTGCAAACACCAGTGGACCAGACATATCTGGCAGCTGCAGATGTTAGTGCAGACACTCCTCAGTATGCAACACTCATGCTTTGCACACACAGTGGATAGGAATACAGGCATATATGTAAGGGCAACACACTATAATAAGTTAAAGGTAGACATACATAGATGTGTGGAAGAGGGTGAGTGTGACAAGGATCCATCCAGGCCTGCTCCACCCAGCACACAGCCAAAGGACCACAATGACACGAGGGTCAGATATCACTCATTGCGGATACTAGCCACAGGTATCTGTCAGCATTGCAGAGTATGTGGTGCACGTGCCAGCTGTGCAACATGACTGTTCAAGGAAGTAGTCATCTAGCAGCTGTATACATGTACCTGTGAAATATGACCCAGGATATGCCCGCATGTGGCGTGTCAACCCCTAGATGAATGGATTGTGGTCCATGCATACACACTGCCCTCCCCACAGCCCCACAATGACAAGCATGCTGAGGTCATCCACTGTGAAATACACCTTTGGTAGAATTTTAGCCCAGTAATCTCTGTGGCACGTCCCATAACTGCATACTTCTGTAGCGTGATAAACTAGTTAGGTAGGATTTCTAACCCCAGCCTTAGCAACTGTGTGTGTGTGTGTGTGTGTGTGTGTGTGTGTGAGTGTGTGTGTGTGTGTGTGTATTTGCATGTGTGTATGTTTGACTCTGTGTAGAAGGAAATACTTTTTTGGGTAGTCACACCCCCTACAATTTAAATGCTCTACTTTGGTAAGGCCGCTGATGTCATCAACTTAGAAATACACCTCTGGGAAGGCTGCATCCCAGTAATCTCCATGGCGCATCCCATAACTGCATACTGCTGTAGTGTGATCAAATAGTTAGGTAGGAGTTCTGACCCCAGCCTTGGCAACTGTGTGAGTATTTGCCTGACTCTGTCTGTGCAGAAAACAATGCATTTTAGGGTAGTCACAACCCTACAATTTAAATGCTCTACTTTGGTAAGGCTGCTAATGTCATCCACCTAGAAATACACCTCTGGGAATGTTGTATCCCAGTAATCTCCTTGGCACATCCCATAACTGTGTACTGCTGTAGTGTGATAAAATAGGTAGGGGTTCTACTCCCAGACATGACAGGTGTGTGTGTGTGTGTGTGTGTGTGTGTGTGTGTGTGTGTGTGTGTGTGTGTGTGTGTGTTTGTAACTCATATCCTGTGTGGAGGTGGGTGTAAGTGTGTGACACCTGGGTCCAATACAAAGCAGGTTTTGCAAATTTCTTATATTGTGGCCCTAGTATATATTACAATATCCACTGCACAGTGATAACAGATGTGGAATAGCCATGAGGCTGGGGTGCAAATCCATACCCATACATGTGACATCAAGGCCAGGCAATCACAGTTAGCAACCCCAGTATTACCCAGAGCACACTTTCAACCCATGTCTCATACACACACAAGCACACACACACACACACACACACACACACACACACACACACACACACACACACACACACACACACATACACACATGCCGAGGCAACAGGCAATATGTGGGTAGTACACTGCATATTAGCCACTGATAGTAACTATGGAGTGATTGCAGTGGCCTACAGATGGCATGGCACCCTGCCCATCTGTCCAATAGGCACATACATGCAGAAAGTGCACCTTCCCCATGTTCTCCACTGGATACCTGCAATACCTGTGGTGCCATCACATGTGACCCACAAAGGACATACCATGCCTGAAAGCATGCCCTGTATGGACCGATGCCACTGACACCAGGGAATGCCATTAGCATGCTATCAATGTAGGTGCAGGGTTAACCTGGTGTCCATTACCATTTCCTGCCACAGGTGGCCAAGACTGGCAAATCTGATGATAATCTGTGTACACAACATGGGCCCAACACCCCAGGTACAGTTCCACATGTCACTGTACATGCATGTTGGAGGTGTGCACATCCCAGACACCATCCATGTCATGGACTATAGAACACATACATGGCAAGCAATGCACAGCATTGGCCACACGCAATTGTCACCCAGGTGACTGGATGGTGGATACAATACCCACCTGTGTGGGCAAATGCAGAAACCACAGCCCTGAGCCACAATGCAGACCATTGTCATATGGCCTGATGGCAAGGTATACCCATCACCTAGCCTTGTACAGCCATCTGGCACAGTCGACCAACACATACCCGTGCAGAAATGCACCCATGCATGTCAGTACTGGCACCCTGTGTGTTTGTGTGTGTGTTGTATGATGCGTATGATCACATCCACACTCACTACAACCCTCAGTGGCATACTGAAGCATGCTGTCCGATGTCAAATACCTCCTTATATCCTTCGCCCATATAATGTCAGTATAACCCATGTGGTGCATATGATACCTGCACAGTAATGTGTTGTGGCAATCTCACTAGTGATGAGCTGTATCCCTGGCCCTGCCAAGTGAGTCAATGTGTGTGCACCCCTGTGAGAGTGTTGCTGTGTTAACACTGGCACCTTTTCATGCAGACAGGCACGTGTACTTCACCTACAATATAGCTACCATATCCCTATTGCAGATGCCACTCACCATCACATATATGTTCTGAGGACTCAACGACAGATAACCAATGTGGCGCATCCAATAACTGCATAGGACTGTGATAGCACTATATACTTGTCAGGGGTTTGATACCCTGTGCTGGTAGGTGTGTGACACAAACATGCTTTAGTTTTACTCTCCCACCCCTCCTTGACTTGTCATTGCCTCTGTCTGCCTCTCTCACTCCCTCTTTGTTGGATTTGGAGACCTACACCTGCTTTGCTTAGGCAGCAGCATGTGCATTTTAAGTGATATAATCAGCTGATGGCCCCTGCATGAATTGCAGCCCTCCTCTAGCTGATTGCATGTGGAATAGCTGTGGTAACATTCCCATAGCCAATTGTATGGAAAAGCACTCCAATATCTAGAAACATCATGTTGGTCTTGAGCCTTTCCATTCACCGTAAGCAGGAACTCGATCTGTTGTTTGGCAAACAGCATCTCAGATGGATTGAGGATTTACCTCTAACAACATACACTGTGGAAACAGGCAGACACACAGGAGGGGGATGTGCCTGACCTGACTTCAGACTGTAAATGCTGCTATACTGCATTCAGAGTAATGTTGGTTTAACAGGGTGTGTGTGGATATGGCTGTCCTACATGTATTAATACCTGTCATGTCAGTTCTATGTTTAGGAGGACTCCCCATCTGTAGGGTCATCTGCAGACTGGGCAGTGTGTGGTGCCTTTGGTTTCATGTGTTACCCACAGTGCATGTATCTGTGAACTACAGAAGATATTGTGAGGATTGCAGTCTGTAGATTTTGAAAGCCGGGACAGTTACTGACTTCATATCCCCCATAGGACATATTTTGTGACAAACCCTGTTACAACAGTACATGTAAGATGTTATCAAAGCAACATGTCAATATTGGACCTGTGTATGTTTTTCCAGCCACAACTCTGTCAACCTTTGTACATATGTCATGCATTAAGAGGTGCAAATGTGCTGCACACCATAATTAGTGTCATCATATCTGATAACAAGCCAGTGAGATATCAGACTAGTATATGTAGGGTTAGTGTGTGAGTGGCACATATGAGGATGGTGTTGAACAGATAGTCCATATACTGTAATATTATGCTAGCTTACCATATGTGGCTTTGGCTGTGTTCATATTGGTTGTGGTTATGCACTTCCCCATAGGTGTATCTTACCCTGTGCTGTGACATGCCTGTAGAGCCTGCTATATATGCAGGTACATGTGCTTTCCCCCATAGGAGATGTAGGCCAGTGTTGAGCCAGTCTGCCTGTAGCCTGCACAGTGCTGTGTTACATGCCTAGCAGCTTAGTGTACTTACCAGTGATGTCATGTGCAGATACTTGCCAGATGTACTGATGCCAGGCCTCCCTTAACAGTCATATATCAGATGGAGTGGTGGGATGCTGTACAGATATATGTCAATATCTAGTGGGTAGTATGTGGCCATGGCACCTCTGTATCAGCAGTTATTATTTGTCAAGACAGACAGGGGTGTGTAAATTCAAAACCTATGGGGGTGAATGTATACCAGTTGTTATGTGCTATACCCATCTACATGGCTGTTAACATCCATATTGTCAGGCTTGTTCCACATGTTCTGCACTAAGGGTTTCGGTGGATACCTCTGGACTGTACAGAGTGTGTCAGAATGTCCACATCTATTGGCCAATATCTCTGCTGTAGTCCACAGGAGCATTATGTGCTTGCAGCGGTACTGTACTATGATGGCCTTAGGGTGTCTGTCAGTAGCCAATGGCACACATGTGAAAAGCAGATGTGACCTCCCACACACACCATGTATGTGAAGACAATCCCTATTACAGTAGCAGTAGTCTACAAATATACCTGCTATACATACCGACATCTCCTTGCATTACGGAGTTGCTACTATAGGGGCTGAGGTAGGTCTACACCCCATGTTCAGCACATATGCTGAATATATATGTACATATGATTATCCAGATATCTATATAGATAATTACACATATACATATTGGCATATATAGATGGGTATGTATATGTACATAGATATGCATATACACACCCAGATATATACATATACAGAGAATTATATGTCTACACATATACAGATAGTGATACATATGCACATATATGTATACCACGCTGCCATTCCTGCCAGCAGTTCACTGCTGTTGTATTCCCCACACATACGGTGGGGCTGGGGCCATATATGTGTGGGCTTCACCTACACAATACATGTGTGCCCATATGCACTACAGAGGCCAGTGTATTTAACAGTGGTATATGGCCCTGTATTACTGATTCTAGGGGGGATGCACCATACATAAACTAGGCTGTTACAAAAAGTGGGGGTATCAGGGGTGAGCTGCCGTAAGGTATCTGGATGTACAGTACCATACATTTCACCTATCTTGACATTACTTACATAAAGTGGGTTACTGTAGGCCTACTGCCTCCTGCCATACAGACTGTTCTGTTTGCCAGTGTGCCTGTGATGGTGTCAGTTATGCCTTGTTATGTATCAGTTTTATCCCATTTGGTCAACTGAAGTCTGTACCACCTAGTGCTTGTGTACAGAGTGGAGATAGGGGCTGCTGGACTATACACCTGCATCACTTACTGCTGATTGTGTGGTATGCTGTGGCCCAGTCTGTCATTACTATTGTACAATTTGAATGGCTTGGCCTGGACAGCAACAGTTGTGGACCTTTCTAGACTACCGAATTAGTATAACTGTTTCACAGTTGCAATACTGTGTTTATATGGATGTCAGTGTCTGAACAGCTATATGACATGGCATATACATCTGTAATAATACACAAATAAAGGTATTCCATTTCTGCACACCTGTGTGTGGTGTTTTATCCTATGACCTCTCTGTGGGTATATGTTGCAGGCAACATATGTCATTTGTATGGGCGGCTCATCCAGTGTCCAGTTCTTAGGGTGTTAACTGTAGGCATAGTGGCTGTTCCATATTGTGTGCACCTACTACATGAGTATCTTACTGCACATATCTCTGTGTGTGTATGTGTAGTCACATGTATATATATATATATATATATATATATATATATATATATATATATATATGTGTGTGTGTGTGTGTATATATATATATATATATATATATATATATATATATATATATATATATATATATGTATATCTGTATCTGCATATATGTGTCTGTGTATATGTATCCTGGGGATGTTGATAGCTTCCACATTTTACATTTCCTATGGGAGCCAGGCTGTACTGCATGATATGCTACCACTATCAGCCTGACATCATACAGGTGCGATGTAGTTCTGTTAACATCTTCTTTCCATGTCATGTCAGGACCTGGTTATGGGATCTGCAGCACTTGGTAGTGTATTGCAGGGTGGACGTGTTTGGCTGTGGGGGTGGTTATACCTATTCGTACAAGACATACATTGCTTGGGGCCTCTCAACCCTATTAATGGTGCATGTGGACATTTATGATTTAGTTAATCTCCCATTGATATCTACACATGTATGTCCATGTATGGATATATATATATCTGCTTACATATATATAACTATGTCCATATATACCTACATAGATATATATCTGCTTACATATATGTAGCTTGCTGTGTATATGTAGACATATAGGTGTAGATATATATATATATGTGTCAGTGTAGGCATTTGCATGTATATATGTTCATATATATTTATATATATGTGTATATATATATATATATATATATATATATATATATATATATATATGCATATATAGATATGTTGTATCTGTGTAGATATTAATATATTTACACACACATACATCTAGATGTTGATATACATTCTCTGTACTGTTGCATGACTGGGCTGGATGATATGTTTCTGAAAACATCAGGTTTATGTATATCTGGCATCGCTTAGTGGTAAATCACTTGTCTGTGGTGTGCAGGGTCCTGTTTTCGAGCCTTGCATAGGCTGCTTATTTTGTTGCTGTGGAGAACATGGGCCATTGGATACAGAGTGATTAAGGCACTTTAAAGCAGTTGTAAGCAGGTTTGCATGTGTTTGCGCAGAGGTAAGCACTGCTAACTTCCGGTTACAGTTTCTTATACTCAGTTAGCTTCCAAATTGCTTAATCTGTGTAGGCAGTGCTTACCCCCACGCAAAAAGGCTTAGACCTGCTTACTGCTGCTTAAAAGTGCTTACTTCCGCTTACCCTCATGCTAATTTCTTTAAAAGAAAAAAAAAAGGGTTGACAGGAAAGTGGTGAAAAAGGGGCACAAAGAGGGAAAGAGAGTAGGGAAAATATCTAGGAATGTGCATGAAGGGTGTAGGGATGGTCCATAGCTGTCCATTTTCTCTACAGCAACAGCTGTGCATATACACTGAATTTGGAGGTAAATTTGGACACTCAAACCCCTGTGAGAGGGGTGAGGACAACAATAATAAGGTATGATGCCAATTAGACAGGATTACATGTGTCCAGTGGACACGTGTGCAAAATGGACAGCTATGTATAAGGCGAGATTTTATTCTGGGAACAGATTGCTTTTTTTTCAGGTGAGAGTGGAATGTTGGGGAGGTGTAGTAAGTATATTTGGGGAGGTGAGTTGGGTAGGTTAACAGAGATGACACACAAGATGCATACAAGGGCAGTATATGACACATGTGGGGGGTAAACACCTTGATGGGGAGGGGTGTTGAGATATCGGAAGCTCCTTAGTGGTAACAGTGGGACTGAGGTCTCCACCCATGGGTAGGTGCCACTGCACCTTCACAGTCCCAAAGGTGGCTGTGCTGGGGGTTGAGCTGCAGAGCCAGGCTGACTCTCTAATCGTGACACGCTGCCCTCGAGCTGGCATAGAAAATCACCGTACTGCTCACTGATCGCTCTGCACACCATGACCCCAACCTGGAGATGGGTGATAGGTGCCTGTCCGTGCCCACTCCCGGGGTGGGCAAGCCCCATCCCCTGAGGCGGTTCCATCTGAAGGTTGTGCAGGACCAATGGACAGAGAAGTCCAGGGTTGTGCCCCAGACATGCTGGTGCCCGGTGCCTCGGCCACCTGAGGTGGGACAGGTAGGTCCACTGGGACTGGCCTTACCAAGCATGCTATAGTGTTTAGATTTCCACACCCACTCCCAGGGCAGTTAGCCCCATCCCCTGAGGCAGTTCCACCCAAAGTTGGTGCAGGACCAATGGACAGGGAGGTCCGGGGTTGGGCCTCAGACATGCTGGTGCCTGGTGCCTCGGTCAGCAGAGGTGGAAAAGGTGGGCTCACTGTTTAGATTTCATCATAATATATGGGTTAGTAGTAGTCAACACATTCCAGGGTTAGGTATAACAGCATGCATAGATATTCCCATTAACCCAGACATCAGATACGGAACAGTTGCATAGCAAACAAAACACATGCATATATGGGATCACAGTGGTAATAAGAACAGCATGCAGATACGTTGATGGCACCATGCCAACAATGTTGAAATAATTCAATATGGCACATGCATGGGAACCATTAAAATATTTATCAAACAACTGGACATTATCAGAGTCAGTACATACCAGGTGAGGTGGGTATGTTGATTATTGTTGGAGATAAGGTGGGAGGGAGAGAAAGATGTCAATTAACAAGTAGTATATTCCTGTAGTCCACATTACTTTCCTAGTCAGTGCTGTTATCTGTACCTTACAAGTCTTACTACACTACCCTATAGCCTTATTTTGGTCAGTGATATGGCTGTTGTCATCATTGCTCATGAACTGATTTTAACTGCAGTATACACCTCTTACCTGGTATACCTGTGGAGGGAATGTTTGTTAACACTGACTAACTGTACACATACGCCCGGATTCCAGGTTGATGTTTTGCACTATTCTATCCAACTCTTTCTGCACAGACTCTGGCCATGTGTTGACCACATGCTGGTGTGCCTGGGCATATCTAGAATATTGCCCTCTTCCACCTTTAGTGATCTGACACACACATATGCATGCTTTCCTACACAGTTATGTTATGTAGTACAGTGTGGGTGACAGTGACCAGTGATACTTTATTATTCAGAGAAACTGCAACACTCAAAATCCCCTACAATACCAGGGTGGATAGTACCAGTACAGGTTATATTGGTCTGTATTTCTCAGCACAGTGTTCGTATCCAACATACCTGTGGGAGCAATGTTTGTTAGTACTACCTGACTGTTGCCACACAAAGTTCCAGATTACACATTAGTATTATGCACATACATCTCTGTTGCTGTGCACACTCTGGTCACAGCTTGACAACATGAGAGTTTAGATAGGCCTTACTTGAAATATTACTCTACTAACAGTTTTGAGGGTTACTACAGTGACAGGTGTGTTCTCATGATGGTTGACAACCACTTGTATTCCCTGTTTGCTGGCTACACATCTGGGATCATCCCACAGGCTTACCAGGGGGACAGGCAGCAGATATGGGCACATATACTGGACATTTTGGCCTCATGTGAACAGTTGTGGGGTATGAATCTGTATGCAGTCTACTTCCACTCCCAGGATTCAGATCATGGCTGTGTCTGCTACAACTTAAACACTGTTCATCACAGTTGTGTCTGCTATATTGATATTGCTGTATATCGCCAATCTGCTTTCTGTATTATTAATCCCCTGTGCTTATGCATTCTGACCTTGTATAACAACACTCTTATACAAATTTCCTAGACAGTTATATGTTGTAGGACAGTGTGGGTGACAGTGATGTGTAATACCTTATTATTCAGAGCAACTGCATATCATTCTTGTATTTCTGGGCACAGTGCTGGTATCTGACAGACCTGTGGGAGGAATGTTTATTAGCACTACCTGAATGTTCCCACACACAGTGCCAGGTTCCACATTACTATTATGCACATACATCTCACTATGTTACTGTACACACTCTTACTACAGCTTAACAATCTGGGGTGTAAATGGGACATACATGGCTTCTTAGTCACATAAGGTAATGGGGAGTTGCTAGTGTGCCAGGTTTGTTGACATAGATGTGTGTCAGTCAGTTGTATTTCCTATTTGCTGCCTATACGTCTGGGATCATCCCACTGATTTCCCAGGGGGACAGGTTTATAGGCAATAGATATAGGCCACGTTAATAGACATTCTGGACATATCTGTACAGTTGTGGGGTACGATGGCGGGATTCAAACCGTGGCTGTGTCTGCTAAAAAAACAATAGTTCACATCTCAGTTGCATGTGCTATTCAGTTTTGGTTGTCTGCATTTTCCCTGTTTACTGTCTATGTGTCTCTTAGTTGTACTAAATGGCCTTTGGGGATTACACCTGTCATATACAGGCATTCCTACACATTTAATGTATGGTGTATGGTGTGGGTAACAGTGCTTAATACTACAGTACTATTACATGACTGTAAATCTACATTACCATATAGTACCAGAATATACACATGCAGTCCAGTAGTTAGACCTGTTTTGTCAGGATATTATACTTTTATTGCCATACAAACAATATGAGACTCTTCCTGCCATATTCTCTAGTGTATGCAGTACTCGCCTTCATTAATACAGGTTTTATACTAGCAATTAATTTACTACTACTTTTATTTATATTTCCTATGACAGTAAAAGCATGAGTATTACTGACCTGCCTCGCATCGCAACTGCGCCAGGCAGCAGATTTGGGCTTCCTGGTTCTTGGCCCGCTCTGTTGCAGCTGTGGGGGACATAAGAGGAATATTTAGCCATACTTATCCATGATATACCTGAGCTGGCACTTATGACACACATACTGGTGTGATACTTACACACGTCTGCAACATCCCCTGCTGCACTAGCCTCTTGGAGCCACTCCTCCAAGAGGTCCCCCTTCCGCCGCTTCAGGTCGGCATAGTGATGCCTGATCTGCTCAACATTTTGGGGTATGCCAATGGCACTGGTGAGGTCATGGGTGAGATGGTCCCAGGCATCTGCCTTATACTGGGAGCCCTGGTACTGGCCCTGCAGCAGTCTCTGTGCATGGTCTTTAACTAGGAGTCCTGCCTTGACTTTGGACTCCTGGATGCATCAGTGCTGCACCCGGAGGTGCACTCCTTCTCCCCTTACTGCCATAGTGCCTGCAAGGGGAAGCTACAACCAGTTATGAGATGTATTCCTGCCTCTTGGGTTTAAGTAGGGCTGATTTCCCACACTTTTCCGTGATTGACTAGTTTTGAAAAAGGCTGAGCTATGGGCAAACCTGCTTACCTAAGGTTGGCATTGTTTAAAGGGGTATACCACTGGGCACAAAGAGTTAGCTGGTCTACACATTGCTCACACCTCCTAAGCTGGCCTGTGCAATGCTTAGCATTGCTTACATTAGACCTTCATTATAATGCCTTTTTGGCTTTGTGTTATTATTCATTACACCTTATATGTATGCCTGGTATCCCTGATTGATGTGTTCGTACACTCTGTTGGGTCCTTGTGTTTTATTGGGGACTTGGACACACTATAACAATTACACCTCACTTCTGGGCTTACTGCTGTACACATATTTATGTTATGTAGGGGGTTATGGTACATATGAATGTATACTGATGCCTTTCCAGGTTCAGTTTGGCTATACTATGGTGAGGACATGTTTACTACTACCTCAGTCTTCTGTACTTCTGTGATGGCTTGGTGGATAATAACTACTGGGACTATGGTGTATAGGGTTCGAGACCTGCATGGATTTTTATTTAGTTGATGGGCAGAACAAGGGCCGTTGGATACAAAGTGATTAAGGCACTTTTGAGCAGTTATAAGTGGGTTTGCTCAATAGTAAACACTGCTAACCTGCTGTTACATCTGCTTACAGAGAGTTCACTTTAGAATTGCTTAGCCAGTGTAGGCATTGTTTACCGCCACACAAACAGGCTTAAGGCCGCTTACTGCTAACTTCTGGTCACACTTTCTTCTACTCAGTTATCTTCCATATTGCTTAATCTGTGTAGGCAGTGCTTATCCCTGCGCAGACACACTTAAACACGCTTACTAGTGCTTACATATGCTTACTACTGCTTATTTGTGCTTAGACCTGCTTACTAGTGCCTTATTCATTATGACACTTACACCTCACATGTGCATTTACTGCAGTACTCCATTTCATAAATATATATTATTTAGTGGGTTATGCAACAAAAAGATTGGTCATAGTGTGCTTTGCCATGTAAAATAGAATGTGCTGCAGTGGGACTCAAACCAGGAATGCCTGCTCGTTAAGCAAATGCTCTGCCCACTACACTATTGCTGTGCAGCTTCATTTGCATATATATTCCTTGTTATCCTCCTCAGCCTTTTAAGTTGCTTTAACCGTAGCTAAGTGATGGGCACACCCGCGCACCTACAGTTAGCTTCAATCAGATTAAAAAAAAAATAATAGGGTTTCTTTATTTTATTACTACATTCTGTTGCTGTTATACACAAGGGGGACTGTTGGTGGAGATATGCGGTCACCTTTGAGTGGTCTCGCTCATTGCATACCCCTTTCTATTGTTCTACATTGCAGGGACATGTTTATTCTGAGAACTCTGCTCTCAGACACGCCCCCTGCACACTTACACGCTCCATGTAAGCCCAGGAGCTTGGGCAGCATGCCTTATTAATATGCATGGCGCACTGCCATCTTGCTCCTAAATGGTTGCTTCCGTGCAGGACTAAGCCAGGACTAAGTTTAGTAAATCCAGGGTTAAGTGTCTTTCCTATGGCATCTCTTATAAGATTAATTTCCTCTCCATTTAATTAAACATGTATCCACGTCCTCAGAAGCACTGACAATACTGTTACCAGAATATTGCTATATAAAAGGAGACATTGGCCATTTTATTTTAAAATTTTAAAACTATCTCAGCTACGAGCATTAATTGCAAAACTCGAAGAGATAGTTTTTCATTACACAGTGTTATTATTCAAATGTTATATTTCAAACATTACCTCAACATGACCCTGTCTTATGACATAGAGTACAGTACATTTTCAGATGATTCTGAAAATGTAATTTTGTGTAATATGAAAGCCACAAAACTGAATTACTAAAGAAATTGTTAATAGGTAAATTTATGTCATGGTACAAACAATTTCTTAGTGTACCATTTACTTACAAAATGTTGAAAATCTCATTAGAGATGCTCCGAACTGAGCATTGTATTACTCAAAAAAATACATTATTTACAGTATAGAGCTATTTCTCTGGTACAAGGCTATGGTGAAGATTCACAGACAAGTCACTTAGCACATTGTATTGGAATTAGCAATACGTAGACAGGCACAGGTTAGTGACAATTCACTGTTCCATATTGCACTCCAGTGCAGTTATACTTGTTCGCTGTCCAGATTTTCACAGAATATCTTGATTTATGTATGGCTCATAGTTTTGGTCTGTTCCTCATAAGATTTGTGATTTTCTACACAAAAAAAAAAAAACACTGAGGACTGAAGTCACTAAATAATGACATATATTTGAAGTTTAGATTTCATATCCTTCAGAAAATGTGTGCTGATACAAATTATGTTATTCTAGCAACTTGCTAAGTTCCTAAGATTAATATTTAAAATCTGCCCCTATTTTTGGGCCTTTGTCCCTCCATTATTTTTGGCTTTATCCAGACTTTTGTGCTAAGAGATTGAGGGGTATGAGGGCAGTGAGCTGAAATGCTTAGCAGAAGATGTATGCAAATAGTCACATAATGGTATGCAGATGAAACAAGGTAGTTAAATGAGATGTTAGTGACATTAAAATGTATGCAATATGAACAAAGTTGCAATTCATACGTCTATAGAGAAAACTGAGCAGCTCTCAGTGCCAGTATATATAAAAAGGCAAAGCACACAAAAGATTTTAGCATTGCCTGTAACAAGTAAACTGAGAATTATAGCCTCTGTCCAAAGATTTTAGCACTGCATGTAACAAGAAAGCTGAGAGTCACAGCCTCTGACAAGCAGTAGAACATTATAGCCCATAATATCTTCAATCCCTACCAGTATGTATGTGTTACCATCTGGAGCCTATGCAAGTGTTACCAACAGCAGTTATCTATCACACTTTTGCAGGCAAAGAAAGTGTGGATCATTTTAAGGTCAATTCGAAGATTTGTACAGGTCTTAGGTGACCTGTGTTACCTACACAATCATTAGAGGATATCTGTTAATAGTTTAACTGTAAAGCCGCAATTCTGCTGTTAATGGTGTAACATTTATTGCTTTTTGGCACAGACCGTGTGGAGCCTAGCTCTGGAAATGATCAAAAACTAATGTTTCAAAGGGAACATGCCCTTGATAAGAAGACCTTGGAGATAAATAAGAACTTAGATATGCTAGCTGCATTTCTAAATCAATTGCTAGCTGATACGAATTAAATAAATGCTGTATCAGCAAATAGTGCAGATAAAATTGCCTGCTTAACAGATAAAGCAGCTTCTTTTCTAGCAAAAATGTCAGTGCATGAGCTTCATTGTAAGGTGAGGGAGCATCAAACCATTATTAAGAGATTTGTGGTGAGATTGCCAAACTTGGAATATTTGGATATTAGTGGACTTAAAGAAGGGAAAGAATATGATGATCCTCACAAATGTTTGTAGAATGAACTTCTAGCGACTCTGAGAATCCCAGGTTGCTTAGTGATAGAAAGGATCACAGGACACTAAAACACAGATCAAAGAAAGGCAATAAACCGGCATTTGATATTACAGCTGTTGAAGCATGCAGAGAATGAGATATTGCTCAAGATAGCCATGGTGAGGCATAGTGCTCAGCAGTGCTTATAGGTAGCTCAGAGGTATATGTAAAGGTATAGCAGAATTCCAAATATCCTCATAGCTAAATGGGTAAAGATATGGGTCATGAGCAGTAGCTGCAGGGTTGAATACATGTTTTGAATAGATGGAAGGGAAAATAAGCATTTATTTGTGAAATACAAATCATACCAATTATTTTTAAATTTCTGGCCTGTTGCACTCCACTAAGCTCTGCTAAAACCTTCTAAGCACCACATAAACACAATAAAGACTGAAAATGTCTATGCACTGCTCATCTCTCCTTGGCTGGTTTGCACACTGCTAAGCACTGCTAAGCATACGGGTCCTCGAGTTTTCACACTGCTCAGCTCAGCTGTACTGGTTTGCATGCTGTAAGTGACATGCAGCATTTTTAAATGTTGCCCAGTGGCATGCAAGGGCAGGAAAACAGGCTGTATTAAGCCCAATAGGTGGGAATACAGCATAATCCACTGGAGTTCTGTCTCCGAAATATACTATTGCAGGTGTTGGTAAGGGTTCACGTTTTTGGTTGCAGCATTGGGACATTCTGGAGTCCAGGGTTATGGTTGGACTCCTAGTAAAAAAACATGAAGACCATCTGTTGCAGGGAAGTTTCCAGGGCTCCAAGTGCAAGACAGAGGCCTGGGACCGGCTAGCAAGTGGTATCCCCTGCATAGGTGAACAGTGTCATCACCACTGACCTGAAGAGATGAAAGGGGATTCTCTTGGTCACCTGGGTCCAAGAAGCTCAGGCATAGAATGCCGCACAAGTATGTAAGTACTTTCACCTCTGTTTCACCAATATCTAATCTGAATATCTAATAAACCGGTATGCATAATGGTGTAATGGTGTGCTTTTCTACCAACAGCTGCAGAGGAGAGGGCTCACAACATCAAGGCACATGCTGGGCGCTTGGGCAGGTTGCGCTGTGAGTGTGGTGAGTATGGATGTATTATGCTAACTGTAGCGAAATAAGCATGAAAGAGTAAAGCATTATTTGCAATAAAGTATGTACAGTAAAGTTTGTATTGCAATAAACGTGGATGTAGAGGTGTAGTGCAATAAATCAATAATGCCAACTGTAGTGCAATAAAAACATGAAACAATACTATTACCTGCATTAAAGTATATACAATAAAGCCTGAAGTGCAATAACTGTGGAAATAGAGTTGTATTGCTAGACCTGAATAATGACAACTGTTATCCATTAAAAACTCAAAACAATACCAGAGACTGCATTAAAGTATACACAATAAAGTCTGCAGTCCAATACGTGTGGAATTAGTGCTGTTTTTCAAGAAATTAATAATGCTATCTGTCCTGCAATAACACCTAAACCAATAACACCAAGATAAATTGTGCACATCAGGATTGTCGTGTTTTAACCATTGCAGTACAACTGTATGCATTCAGGCTGTAAGGTAAGGTGCTGCAGACAAGTATAGCACTGTAATAGCTGTGTAATGCAAATATATTGGCTGCTAAATGTCTTATTTAACACATACAGTACTGTTCAAGAGTGTTTTTAGGCTAATATATTTCACATAATGCTCTGTCATCCACAAACAGCAGGTAAGCAAGGTATATGTGTGAGGTCGCCTACTCCATGATCTGATATTTTTGTTGACTTCACAGATATTTCAAGCCAATAACAATATATTGTGTACACCTGCATTATATATACTAATGTATAGATTGGCTACTATCTCTGTCATGCTTATATTTCATGGATGTGTGTTCTACTGTCACTACAGTCTAGTATAAAACTGTAGCACTACTGCCAGATCATATATTGGTTCCAGGTGAATCAGTCAGGCAGTAGTCAGCAGTGACTCAGTAGCTCCATTTGTTAACTGCTTCATCTGTAGTACATTTTGCCACACACAGATCAGGGTTCAAATCCAGTGCTATGTAATACTAAATATTACAGTATCAGCCATATAATGTTTACAGATTCTCTCTCCACAGGAACTACAGGTAAATGGATAAGGTAGCCCATATTATGCGTAAGTGGGGGTTTGTGGTGGTGTAGCTACTGTTTCTGCCTCACAGCAAGAGGCTCTCTGGATCAATCCTTGGCTCGGTTGTCTTCTGTGCAGAGTCTGGGTTCAAATCCAGTGTTGCGTCAGACTTCAATTACATTATTGTGAAGACAGCAAGTAATGACTGAGTTATGCAATCTTACTCCCCTCAGGTCACTGCTACTTAATTAACTGCTACCTAGTTTTGCAAGACAAAGGCCTGCAAGCAGAGACACAATGCACATATCCATATAGCCTAACTATATTTAGCCTACTACTCTGTTAGTCGTACTGTTGCATAACAGATGTACTTTAAGCACATGCCCCGATTGCACTGTATAGAATACCCTTTCCCTGGCTCTCCCATAATGACAGGTCTGACACAGCTGACATAATTACACATACAGCTTGCTGTCCACCAAAGTGTTCACAAGCAATTGCAGCCTGTAGCATACTCACCTGTATGTACAGGTAGCTGCTACAGACCTACCATACCTCCCAAACCCCTAGAACAATGGATCCAGACACAGCCATACTTAATGGAGATGGGGGTGGAGCAAATACCCAGAGATAGGGACATGTTTAACAGTCTGCCACTACAAAGATAGTAAGTTGAAAGAATGACAGTTAATGCAGTAGCATGCATAGTCTGATGGGTATGAAGTGTGACACACATGTGTCTCTTCCCTTACTGACCTCAGCCCACAATGATTGCTAGTGCACTGCCAGATGACCACAGTGGTACAGGACACTGACCACACATATGAGGCAAACTGTGGAAATACTCCATAAATATGCACAGTGGATAGTGTTTGTACCTACCCTATGTGATGCTCTATTCTTCACACCTCAGTAATGTCCATCTCAAAAACTAAGACACAGGCTAAGGGCTACATGAAGGCCTTATACATTGTACTGTGGTGGCATGTCATTGGCTAATGATAGTGCAATACAGCTGTTTTGGCCACAATTAGCAATTCTGAGCCACAGATTGGTGCAGAGGCAATTACTTGCTAATGAGCAGTACCTTAAAAAGGCACACAGCTGGTTATGGGGAACAAGTCTGTATGAGATTTAACACACACAGAGAGTATATTATCAAAAAATACTGGAAGCAAAGTTCAACAAAGGAGTACTGCACTCCACCAGTATGTAATATATTTCTCCATATAACAGGATGCAGATGGGAGGATGGAGGAATGGGGAATGGTGATTACAGCAGTAAACCTGTCTTAGACCTATGGTGATGACATATCATTGATACTCTGCTGTCCTACACCTACACTCATGCCTCTCAACTGCCCTTGATCTCAATCACATCTCAGCTCTGCCCCTGTCAGTCCCACCTACAATGGTCAGCTGTTGTAGGAAAGCTAGTGGATTACACATGCTACATAGTGACAATAAGGTAGGGTGTTCACCCCTGTAACATCAAACAATGTACTGTAATTCACCTCCTCTCATTCTGTCCATGTCTCACATAATTAGTTCTAACATTGTAAAACTGTCCCTGAATGTCCCTGATGTACTCTAGCTAAGTCCCTGTTTAGTTGAGAGCTATGCCTAACAGACCTGTCAACCTCCTACAGCAAGAACTCAGGACAAAGCCATAATTAATTGGGGACAAAGGCCCAAACTCAGCAACAGTGTTTATGTATTGCTCATACAAAGTAAGAACGTGAATAGATTAAACTGATATGACTGTAGCATAACTGTGTTCTGAAGGGTATGACATGTGAAACTCAGATGTCTGTCTTTATTTTCTGACATCAGTCATCAATGATTGGCCAACCATTTGTCAGAAATCCACAATTTTGTGTTTAAATGACACAAGACTATGGGTAAATATCTTGACAGTCTGCAAACATCTGTATAAAGATATATGATGCCTACAGGAAACATATACTACAGCAGGTTTGCATTGCTATCTGTCATTGTGGCACACTGGTGTTGCTGGACTGTATCCATATAGTCATTGTAATAGCACACTGCTAAATGTCTGACAATGGCTGCATGACATATTAGTGGGGATTTCCACATAGGGGACTCACCACAGTAAGCTGCAGTGATGGGTTTAGGAACATACAGCAGAATATGTCATAGCACACAGGGACATACCCTGGTATTGCTACTATCTTGTTGATAACCACACATGAAATGTGTTGCCAGACTGTGGAGTATGACGTCTGAGGGAGCAGTGGATAGTGCAGGCCATTGTGGATGTGTTAGATCTGTACATAGTGGATGTCCATGTATCTGGTCCTGCAATGTGTTCCCATCATGTTGTCATTCAGGAACCATTTACCACAGGAGACATGCACCCTTATCACCTGCAGAGAATGACATTATACTGGATGGACTGAAACACCACCATCAGATCTTGCTGTCCAGGGGTAGGCACAATTGGGAACAACAGTCAGTATTGTGGGAAGAACTTGTGCGGGCTGTCAATCAGAATGGGCAACTGGACAGGACCTATGAGCAGGTCCAACACCAGGCCACAGATATGGTGCATGCTGCACAACAAAGGGCAGCTGCTGTTGCCAGGTATCGTGCCACCACCAATGGAGGGCATGCGATGGAACAACCACCCTCAGACACAAAGGAATTCCTGGTGAACCTAGGAATAGCCAACAGCTCCCAGGCATCCATCATGCCACACATCATGGAGGTGGGTGCCACAGTGCCCACAGGAGAGGAGCATCCAGGTAAGCTTACTGTGTCCACCAGTGTAATACTGTATCAGTCATTATGGCAGGCTATACATACCTGTACATGGGTGACATTTCTATCTGCATTGGCAGGGGTTGGATTTTATGCTCAGTTGTGCACACATACTCAGAATGTCAGCAATATAGCCATTATCACAGTAGCTACTGTATATGTGAATATATGCACAAATTACCTTGTAGTGCTGCAACAGTTGGTGGTGTTGACAATACCTCTCCCTCATCTTTTCATAGGTCCATGAGGTGTGGCCCAAGTCCATGGTCCTGTACCTGGTAAGTGATGCTGTTGTTTTAAGGATCATATATACCCTAGAAAGTTAAGGACAGCCATTTTCCCTATGTACAACTGTTGTGCTTAGCCAGAGTAGGATATTTGTATGTTCCATTCTGGAACAGTTAACTACAGTGCAGTATGTAATTGTACAAACATTAACATGCTTGCACTCATAGTTATGAGTTATTACACAGCCTGCTATACATGAGGCAAGTATAATACAGGGAGATGGTACATACCTGAGGCAGTAATACTACTACTGGTATATCATTCTCAATATAAGTGTACTGGGTTTTATGTTTAGTTCTATCACATACACTGTCATATTGCATACCTTACAGGTGTATTGAACTGTCAATGTTAAATGGATGTAGCTGAAGTGCATGCTATAATGGGCCTGACTTCTCTGTGTATGTTCTTGTGAGTTTGTCTGTTGTCCATGGGAGCAGTGATGTGAAGATGTGGAACTTATAATGGAGTTGTGGATCCTCATCTGTATGAGTCTGTGTGGATTACCATACATAATAGTGCAGTTATCAATGTACTGCTGCTGTTTGGCTTCTCAAGGATGACCAGGAGCATTGGAGTCTGTCCCCCTCACAACCTGATGTCAGTGTCTCATCAGATGCTGATAATGATGGTGGCCATAGTGAGGCACAGGCATGGTTGTTGGTGGCTGAGTCTGTCTCAGAGATTGACATCCCTCTTCTGTTCCCATTGTCACTGCACACAGTCAGTATTCCCACACATACCCAGTCCCCAGAGGCCACAGATATTGTATAGTCAGAGGGTGGCGGTATTGAACAGGGCAGTGTGACAGCTATGGCATCCATGAGTGTAGACACTGGCCACAGCCAGAGATCTGGCAAGGTCCCACACAGGTGGCTTGACAGGGATGTTCGTAAGACTGTTGTCCATCCAACACCTGTTGCAATTGTCTCATCACGGGTCACTCACTGCATGTTTCAGTTCATCATGGAGGCACAGGCATGTTCTGAATGCAACACTAGATATATGCTTAGGGTTATGGATCCAGCACAGTCTGACATTTGTGACTGCCTCCACCACATTGGGGACAACAAGGATCAGTTCACAGATGACAATGTCTGTGCTGGAACATCTGGTTGGATATGAGCGTCAGACACATGGACGTAGGTCAGCAACACCATCTGCTGGGAGTCCACGTGGCCATGCACAGTCACAACCCCATAGTGGCAGTACCTACAGTGCTACAAAGGGAAGTGTGCTGTCTACACCACAACATGGCAGGCGATGGACATGTGGTCCTGGGTGATCCCGTGGGGGACACAGCCCCAACATTTTGCAGTCACCATCAGGTACCAGCACAGTATCTGATGTTGGGCACAGTGGTGCCAGTGCTACTCCTGGCAGAGCCATCTCACATGTTTGTGACCAAAGACAGTGAACTGTCCACTCTACCCTGTGTGGTCCACAGCTGTCAAGCATTCACATGTGTAGGGCTAACACTGGGCTTGACTGTGTACATGCACACACTCAAACACTACTGTCATATGCAAGTCACCAACAGACACACACGGCACCCCTCCATGGCCCATCTAGCCCACACCCCTTTCTGACTCACACACATGCTGTCACTTGTTTGGCACAGCCTAGGCTTCTGGCACCCCCGCACCACACTCTGTGCATGTGATGATATCTGTGCCACATCCCTGCCATCCATGCCATCAATGCAGGGAAATGCAAATATGTGTCTGATGCACAGGATGACTATACTTCTTTACATGTCCTTGTGTAGTGCAATATTGTTTTGCCATGGTACTTGTTGTGGACCACTACAGGTATTGTATGCTGGCATGTGTCATGAGCACACATTAAACTTTGTGTATCTTTGTTGCATGATGTTAGACTGGTGGCAGTGTTACAAAATGACAGGTGTGCCACGGACCTGTGTATGTGTCTGTTCCAGGAGACTGAGGGGTTAAACAATGGACACATGGTGACAATACAGCAGCACAGGATGGTGGCACAGCAGAAACATGATGTCAGCAAGGTAAGGTAGTATACGTGCATGGCTCTCTAGGTGCATATGTATATAACAGTATATCAGGGACAATGGGGGCAGTCAGCATAATCATGAATTCATACTTTGTGACAAGGTCTGCTACTCTTGATACATGTCACCTGGGTTTTCTGAATGTAAAAATCTAGAAGTTGGCGGACAACAGTTATGCTTATGTCGAGGAGAGCAATGTAGAGGCCAGCAGCTAGTCACATGTCCATAAAATGCATAACCATTGCATGGAGATAGCTCATATGGGCATGTCCTTAGGGCTGTAAGTGGATATATTTATACACACACACAGAGTTGGTTGATGTGAAATTAGAACCCCTACTTATCTATTACTACACACTACAGCTTGCAGCGCATCTTATCTACTATTACACACGACAGCTTGCAGTACTCATCACATCCACCACAGAGTTTATCTGATATCAGATTGTTAGCCAGCATCCTTAAGTTTGATGATATCAGCAGGCCTTGTAAAGGAGGCCAGCAGCTAGTCACAGGGCCTTAAAATGCATAACCATTGCACAGAGATAGGCCAGATGGGCATGTCTGCAGTGCTGCAAGAGGATATATTGACACACACACACACACACAAACACACACACACACACACACACACACACACACACACACACGCACACACCAGTTGGATGATGTGAGATTAGAACCCCTGCCTACCTACTATTATGTATGACAACTTCCAGTGGGTATCGCATGTGCCATGAGGTTTACCTGATATCAGACTGTCAGCCAGCACCCTTAAGATGTATGACATCAGCAGGCCTTGTAAAGGAGGCCAATATAGAGGACAGCAGCTAGTCCCAGACCCTTAAAATGCATAACCATTGCACAGAGATAGGCACGTCTGCAGTGCTGCAAGAGGATATATTTAAAGGCATGTTGGCTGAAGTGAGATTAGAACCCCTACTTATCTATTAGTACACATTTCAGCTCACAGTACTTATCGCATGCGCCATGGAGTTTATCTGATATTAGATTGTCAGCCAGCACCCTTAAAGTGAATGACATCAGCAGGCCTTGTAAAGGAGGCCAGCAGTTAGTCACAGGGGCTTAACATGCATAACCATTGCACAGAGGTAGGCTAGATAGGTATGTCTGTAATGCTGCAAGGGGACACACATACACGCACGCACACACACACACACACACACACACACACACACACACACACACACACACACACACACACACACACACAAAAATGATGTGAAATTAGAACCCCTACATCTCTACTATTACACACTACAGCTCACAGTACTTATCACACACACCACAGGTTATGCCCATTGCATATGTGGATGCAAGACCAGTATTTGTGGAGTACACAAAATTGGCCCTATGTTAGACAGCATGTGTGGCCTGCAGAATGATACTGCTTGGTACTGTTATTGTATCTAGTGTCCTAGGAGTGGGATATCTGGTAATAGCCCTGCTATGTGTGTACAGTTACCAGTATGGAAATATGTGGTTGTTTGCAGTTTGATAGGTGGACATGTGGCCAGGGACAATATGGCCTGTCCAAAGCATGCATTGCAACCATTGTACATTACACCACATGCTCACTTGTGTCTATCTGCAGGGTGACATTCTACAGGCAAAGTGATCTGTGGGTGACTGGATTATGTACTGCTGTGGCCTTGGTCTGGTTCCTTCAGACAACTGTTGTGATGTGTAAGTGCAGATAACCCCAGAATTCCAGGATATGTGGGGACATTCATACATCCCCACACATATCTATATAAATGTGCATAACCCGGATGTCTCCTTGACTGTTGTTGTGTGTGTAAGTTATGTACACGTGTTATGTAGATATGTATGGAGAGATGTATGCCACATACTGATAGATACACTAATCAAGCATGAGGGGGATAGGGAAAGATAGATATGTATACATAGCTGTATGTATGTATAGATATATTTCAACATAGCAGGTCTTTGGATGGAAGAGGCAACAGACTTGGGCTCAAGTTAGCTAAGTGTAGGAGCATGCCCAGTGTAACTATCAGTACTTACAAGGTGACTCCAGGCCAAAGCCACCTGCACTAGAGCAATATTTAAAACATATCCCTATTTTTAGGCCTTTGTCCCACTTTTATTAATGGCTTTGTCCAAATATCTTGCCCTAAGAGGTTGAGAGGTATGATGCAACTGGGGTATAAGATATAACACCACACACAGGGTGACAGACTGCATACCTCTCCCTGTATATTTTTTTGCAGAATGTCCAGCGTTCCGCCCCATATGTCTGCTCTTTTCCTCATACAGTTGTGGATTTCTGGTAATATACTGTACAATGCAGTCAGTGAGTTGTTGTAACTACTGACACATTTAAGTGATGGCTTTAACATCCTGCAGATAATCTGATCTGTTGCAACCTGCTGTTATACTGTTCACCTTCTAGGTTACTCAGAGCACATGTAATGTCTGTCTGTATTTTTGGCCATTTGTCCCCCGATTCTCTCTGGCTTTGTCCAGCTTTC
The DNA here is from genome assembly GCF_019279795.1 of Protopterus annectens. Lineage (NCBI taxonomy): Eukaryota > Metazoa > Chordata > Ceratodontiformes > Protopteridae > Protopterus > Protopterus annectens. The sequence continues at coordinate 1,451,537,836 of NC_056737.1, forward strand.
TTTCAGTAACAGATTAAGGGGTTATGACAGTGTGTGGGAATACCACCATAAGAGTACTTCACATGCAAAAGATGTAGATGCTGCCTGAATCGAGCCATCAACACCATCACCCATGCTAATGACCCTCACCTAGTGACCCACACCTGCCACCAGACAGAAAGGTTTCATTCCTCACACTATCAACAGCATACAGACATACATTGTCACCCCTACATTATGTGGGAAATACATGTGGTCAGTTTCTATGTCATAGCCCTGGAATTGTATGGTCTGTTGATATATCATTGCAGATGTACTGTTATAGCAGTTGTATGGCAACAGCGATGTGTAGGAGGGTGGGGGAAAACCAGCCCATACTCTGCTGGCAAACCCAGTCGTGTGACTGTTCTATGACCCCAATGCTTGGCATCTCCCTTAAATAATGTAGTGGGGTTTCCAACCATGTGGCCTAGTGAATATTATGGGGCACATACTATTGGACAGAGTACCTGTTTTCCCAAGTGACTATTAGATCTCTGCAAGTAGCCCAGTTGATGTTGTGTCTTTCGGCTTTTCCCAGTTAGGGGTCACCACAGTAGAACTTCGGTCTGCTAATGATTGGCAGTAGATTTTTATGTGCCGAGTTGCCGGCCCTGATGCACAACCTTCAACGAAAGTACGCCCATTCATGCATGTCTCCACACAGAAGATGCTCTAGCTGAGAATCGAACAGGACAATGTCTTACTGTGAGGTAACAATGCTACCGCAACACCACCACCGCAGTACCTGCAAGTAGCCCAGTAGCCCACTATATTCCCTTGCATATATGCGGCAGGTCCATACATATGTTACCATATTCTAGTACCCCTTACAAGTAGTGAATAGCTGTGTGACTTACCTTGTGAATGCAGCAGTTGACAGATGTGTAGTTTGGGGCTGACTCTGTCTGATGCATGCAGTCCACAGCCAATACATGGTGAGGTACAGGCTGTGTGGGCTGGCTGGCATCATTTTTACTAATATGTATGTGAGTCAGAGTAAGGTGTCAGTCCCTAGGGATCTAGGTTGTCAGTACATGTGCTATGCTTTATCTGTTGGCCAAGGCCAAGGTTTACTGGGCACACTTGCATCTGCCTACAGGCTCAATCTCAGGGGTTTCCTCTTTGAAGTTCCCCTGTGGGTGTGGCTCTGGTGACCTAGGCACTGGTGGGAGGCTGTGTATCCTTTCCCTTTGCTGATCTAGCTGCAGCTGTTTCCGCAGGATCATATTGTGTAGCATGGCACATACTGTGAACATGTGTACACATGTGGCTGAAGAGTACTGCAGGGCTCCACCAGAGATATTGAGGCACTGGAACTGTGACTTCAGCAGCCCTAACACACCCTCTCAGATGCTCATAGTTTGTGCGTATGTGTCATTATAGCATTCTTCGGTGGGTGGGTGTGCATTTCTGATGGGTGCCATCATCCATGGTTCCAATGCATAGCCAGCATCCCCCAGTAAATGGCCATGTGGGATGTCCCCCCTAACAAACATCTGGTACAGCTGTGATGTATACCAGATATGGGAGTCATGATAACTTCCAGAGCTGCCAGCACACCCATTCATGATAATACCCTGGGCATTGCACATGACCTGTTAGTTGATGGAGTGGTACCCCTTGTGGTTGACATAGATTCTACCCTCCTTACTGGGTGGTACTTTGATGTGTACATGAGTGCAATCTATGGCAGCCAGTACCTTAGGGAAGTGTGCCACAAGGTAGAAGTGTTGCATACTGCTGCCTCTCACCTCAGGAGTGAGGGGGAATAAATGTGCTCACTGGCATGTGGTAGCATGGCATCCAGGAACTGCTGGAGTACCCTTAATGCTGATACCTGTGAGACCCCCGACATGTCCCCAGTTGGTCTTTGGAATGTACCCATAGCTAGTATCCTAACAGCTACACATACCTTTATTTCCACTGGGATGGGCCCATCTCTGTTACCTCTGGGTCTGAGTTGAGGTTGACAGAGCTCAGTGAGTTCTTTTAGTATGTCCCTGTCCACCCTGTAGTGCCCTACAATCTCCAGCTCATGTAGCTATAGGAAGGTTACCCTGGGCCTGAACACTCTTCTCCTTCTCTGTCTAGGCCTATGGTCAGCAGCAGCAGCAGCATTGACCTTAGCATCTAGCACATACATATGTAGCAGACCTGCAGCAGCCCCTAGCATGTTTTTAGTTAAAAGTCCCAAGTCTGTACTCCACTGGTGCAAATGATGGGGGTGAAATCAGATTGTAGTGTTTCTGCAACCTTTATAGTGCTCTGCTGTAGATGCAGCCTTTGTGATTGGCTACCTATGATGCATTCCACCTACCAAGTACATCTTTAAGGACTGTTAGTGGCCCTAGTTCAAGTGAACAGGAGTCACCAGTCATCAAGATATGATTGCCTTTCTCAGCCAATTTTTTTTTTTATTTTATTTTATTTTTTAACAGTCTTCCTCACTCAGCATTTTGGAGTGCCACGCAAATACATGCCACAAAGGTAAACAATGCTCAGTAGTCGTTGTACACGACCCATGAAAGGTGATACTCAGCATGGCAGCCGGCCATGCAAACATGCTCAAGCCCACTGAAACATTCGCCTCGAAGGTACACAAAGCTTAGCAGACATTGTACATGCCCCCGTGCTGAGCACACTGGCACTCTGCACAAACAGGTGCTGCTGTGCTCCAATGAGCTTAAAAGAATGTGGACACACCACCTTTTGATGTCAGGTACCTCTTACGTTGACACCGACATGGTTCTCTGTCTACACGGATGGGATCTGCAGACACGGATACCCATTTGTGCTATTCAGGAACCCCAGCTTATTTACATAGAGATCCGTGCACACAACCTGGAAACAACACGGTTCCAGGCCCTGCCTAATTAGCAACCACAGCAGTCTACCATTGTACATACTCCACACAGGGTCCTATAATGCATTACTGTCAGATGCTACTCATTTTTCTTTGTACACTTTTTAATTTTTTTTTTTGTTCTTAACAGCATGTTTGTGCACTGTTGTGCACCATGCAAACATAACCTCATCATTAAAAAAAAAGTATTATTTTAAATTATTTTCCATTAGGTTTTGGACACACAGTGGATAGTTTAGCATGTATCTGTGTCCTCTATACTATTTCTGCCCTTCTTACTGCACTTTTACAGCCCCTGTTCTCTGCTTAACATCCTGTACACAGATTTTTTTCCATGTACATTTTGGACATCAACACAGGGTCTACAGGACTGCCTAACTGCTTGCTGGATCTCTCTACCCCCCCTCATTTGTATGCAATTCATCTGCTTATAAGGTGTGCCACAGACAATTTCCTGTTGGCATGCTCGTGTATGCCCCACAGCTCTGTTTACTGGATAGCACACCTCCATACTTTTGTGTAAGTAGTGTGCCACTATGCCTACATGGAATATAAGTACATGTAGGTTTATTAAATTCCTCCCTTTGTCTTTAAATGTTAAAGGGTTAAGCTCTAGGTATAAGAGTAATATAATGCAATGTTTTCATCATCTGTGCTTCAAGCAAAGTGGTGAGATGATCGATACAATGTTTCTTATGTAAGCAGAAATGTGATATATTTTTTCTACTGGAACTTAAAGTGATAAAATTGTAGATATTTAATGAGCTTCCTTGTCACCATGTGTTCACAAGTTGACTTCTTCCTCAAAAAAGGTAGAAGTGTTTATTAATTGATGTCTGAAATGAAAAGACCTAGAAGGAAGACAGACATCATTAAAATATCCACATTAGAATGAGTTCTCTGTTTAGGTACCATATATGGTTTCAGTCAGAAAGCCCTAAGTTTCTTTTTCAGGTTTGTTGCAGAACCGGGCGAAATATATAAGGAAGATGCCCCAATAATTACTTGAGGGTACTTCAATATAATATTAAATTCAGTAATAGACAGATCTAACCTATTAAAGGAGAAATATGTCACAGTTCAGAAGGTTATACTAGAAAATATGCTTTTGCATAGATCGACTGATCTATTGAGTATTTAAAACCAAGAGTGTTATGAGTTTGTTTTCTGCTCTTCTTTGACAGGGTTGTGCAGTAGACTGCATAATGTTTTAATGTCTCGATATCTTTAAGGTAATTTCCAAGAGTCAGACTGTCTGACCTGCCACTCTACTAACCATGATGGGGTTCTGGGGTACCTTTTCTAGGAAGGGGGGATTTAAACTGGCCAAACCATAGAGATTGCACCCACTGATTTGGTAGGATGATCAGATCAAGAGCTTTGTCGTAGAGGCAATGATTACCTATATAAGAAGGAACCTTGAAAACCAAATGACAATTTTTGTCTGCTCAGAATCATTCATGTTTGCACTCCAGGATATTTGCCCTGTGGATAAAGGCCATTTACTGAATAGATTAGATTCTTCAATACTGAACTTAGAAGTGCAGATCAATGAGCTATCAGCCAGGTATAGGAAGCTGGTCCCAAGAACAGACTTGTAGCCCATGGGTATAAAAAGGAGAACTGTCACTTCTTTGTAGCTATTAGCGACAGATCTAATCTGCACCTTATGTGGGCTGCATTTCAGATATGGGAATATCTGGAAAGACCTGGATTTTCTTAATAAGCTACTAGCTTACAGACCGAAGAATAGGCAAGCAAAGGTCAACATAATATAAAGCAAGAAAATAAGTATATTTTGAGTTTTATCTGCAGTTTTTTTCAACTGCATTGAACTGAATTTCTGCATTATTGTATGTCTTTGTTACTTTTACTGCTTGTGGCTGCTTTCTTATCTTCACTTGTTTGGCACTGTACTTTTACTTAGATAGCATAAACTAGATTCAGACTTGCAGAATCTATCCTGTATTGATACACTTGAGCACTAATCCAGCCATCTTACATTAAGAAGGCCTCCCCTGCACCCTTGTTGCATTAGAATGTGGATACAGCCTTGTGTGAGCTGGGGTAGCTGGAGGAAGGGTCATTGTGTGATTTCCTATTGGTAGATTAGCTTAAAAGTGTTTAATTTTGTCTATATTTAAGCCTCACATTTGCATGTAGCTGCACACCATGCAATGGGTATTAGCAGTGCCCTGCATAGACACAAATGCCTGGAAACAATTTTTCCCTAGACACCTGTCAGTAGAACCCTCCAAAGCTTCCATGCTGCACTGTGGACAACTCAGCTATATTCTGCTGCACTGCAGGCAACTCAGCTAAGTACTGAGCAGCATAGCCAAAATTTTTGATCCCTAAACTTCAATAGAATAAGACACCTTGTTAATACTAGAGCAAAACTTGATGTAACTTGCCCACTTCCTAATAGTACTTATGGTTTTAACCTGCTACAATGAATGGTCAGTTTCCCACAATTTCTCTGGCCAGTCTGGTTGACACAAGCATCCTGAGTAATTACCTCATGTATATTGACAACCACTTACTCCTAAAGCAAACAAATACAGTACGTGTGAGATGCAACTATACCATGAAGCTGGAATCAATCCTCTCATGTAACAACATCATAAATAGAATCAACTACACACAACAGCACACATACCAGTGTCTTATCAAATAAGCCCCTAAGGCAAAAAACCTCAAGACCAAATGTCTTGGTCATAGGCAACTTGATAGTGAGGCACACAGATGTCCCCCTCACCAGGCTGGACAAAGATAAGGTCACGATCAGCTGCCTGTCAGGTGTCAGGATCCAACAAATCACACAATGTACTCAAGTTACTTAACAATACTGTTATGACTACCATAGTCCATGTTGGGGTGAATGATGTGAGATGAACCTCTCTGGACTATATAAAGAGAGACATGACTGAACTCTCAGATTATATGTCCCAGGCAGGTATGACCCTAGCCCTAAGCAGCATTCTACTTTCACCCAGGATGATGCCTCAATATAGCCAAAAGATGATAGACTTCAACAATTGTCTTAGCTTCTGGTGTCAATCCAGGGGGATTCAGTATCTGTCAGCCTGAGAGGACATGGTCAACAGACCATGCTTTACAGAGATAGTCTGCACCTGTCTCCTCTTGGCTTTCGGATACTGGCAAAGGATCTTGTCTCCCCCAGTGTGCCTCTTTTAGGCAATGTCAAAAAAAAAAATAAAGTTTTTGATGTAACAAAATCCACTCAAGACAAACTCAAGGTTATGCTGCTTAATGCTAGAAGCCTAAACAGGAATCTGCACTCTCTCAGAGCACTTCTCTCTTGGAAGATACTAACATCTGTCACAGAGACATGGTTCAAGGCTGTGGACAACACCCTGATTGTGCAAGGATGCAATGCCTTCCACATGTTCAGACCTCAAAATGAGAACGAGCATGAAAGGACCAAAGGCAAAGGTGTATCCAAAAGCTAAGAAAACCTCAAGACTGGTTAAACAGTATAACTCTTGAGCTACTCCAGGTCCAACTAACTATAGGCAAAGTACCGTACCACATCATTGTTAGTTATTGGTCCCCCACCATGAACCAAAAGAAACATGCTGCTTACTTGGACCTACTGGAGTCAATCGCCATACAGCCAAAACCTTGGTCATGGGAGACTTCAACTACAATTTCCTTAATTGGGTGACATACACAACTACAAACATTATACCCCTGATGTTCCTGGACTTTGTCAATATAAATGGCTTGGAACAGATAGTCCACACCTCCACAAGGGGTTCAAATGTCCTAGACTTAGTACTCACTAACATGGAGTTTTACTGCACCCCCCCCCCCCATGTGGTACCCTCCATGATAAGATCAGACCATAAATCAGTCTCATTCGAAGTAACTATCAGACCTGACTTCCCCACAGGAGTAATAAAACTAAAAAATGTTTCCAAAGCTAACTACCGCCTACTAAGCAATAGTATAAAAAGTTTCAAACTCTGCAAACACAGCCAACAATGACTCCTATGCAGAGGTGTACACAAATGTCTTGTATAAACACCTAAACAAATGTATAGACTCAGCTGTACATGACCGTATCAAAACCAGGTCCTCTGAAAAAAAAAAAAAAACACCCTGTTTGACCTCAAGTATAAATAGGTTGCATAACAACAGGAAGAAACTGATGTCCAACAGCAAGATTAAACTGACTCAACTGAGAAAAAAATCCTTCCACGGTTTGAAGAAGCAAATCAGATATCTTGTAAAGTCCTCTAAAGCTAATTTCAAAGCTAAAATAGCATCCCTATCTAAGGATAACCATAAGGCATTCATTAGCTACATCAGAAATCTAAAAGGGAATTCCTAGCTATGTGCCAAACTAGTTGTGGATAGTATCACTCATACAGTTCCTAAAGAAATTGCCAACCTGCTAGCCAACAGATTTGGCACAAATTTCATCCCTCTGTTCCCACCAGCCATACCCCAAAGCATTTCTGACACTAGTCCCTGCCTTAGTATCTCAGAGCGCAGGTCATATATGTGGTCTCCAAGGCCAAAAACATGGCCTCAGTAGGACCAGACAACATCATAGGCTGCTTACTTAACAATCTAAAACAAGACTTAGCAGAACCACTTGGTGCTGTCTTTAACCATAGTCTGAGAACAGCCTATGTTCCAGCAGAGTGGAGAACAGCAACTGTGATCCCCTTGCACAAAGGGGGCTCATCAACCAACTCTGGAAACTATAGTCCCATAAGCCTAACCAGCCTCATTTGCAAAATCATGGAAAGAATTATCATGGACCTTATCAACAATGACTTAGGTAACCTCCCAGTTTGGCTTCTTTAAGGGTAGATCATGTTTGTTAAACCTGGTATACTTCATTGAGAATGTCACCAAAGCCCTGGATGAAGGTAAGACAGCACATACTGCCTATCTTGACCTAGCCAAGGCTTTTGATACAATTCCCCACTCAGGCATCACTGAGAAACTCACCCACCTGGGGATTAACCTTTACATCACTAGATGGGTAGCCAACTGGCTCACAGGCAGACCTCCCAACTGTCCTAAATTACTCATTTTTTACCGAGTTTTGGGGGTCCCATAATGGGGTGCCACGATTCCCGAGTGGCACCCCTTTATTTCCAATTTTTAAAATCTATTCTTTTAGATTTTGCGCTTTCAGAGCTGACGTCATCATGTGCGTGATGACGTCAGCTCCGTCAGCATTAAGCCGCACGTCTATTTGAATACTGGGAGTCAAGGCACAGGATTTCTGTTCGCTGTTGTAATTGCCATGTGACTCACGTCTGTTTGAATATCAGTAATGCAGGATTGCTATTAAGCCATGGATGACTTAGCATGTCTGTTTAAATAAGCCGTGGACTGCCTTGTAAGCCAGCATAATTTCTGTACTGGGATAATGCGACTGCCTTGTAAGCCATGGATTTAATGCTTTTGCAGATAAGGTAGGTACTGGAATCGGATTTAAAGTCAAAATAATGAACGCGCCTGATAAGGTACTCTAATATGGTAAAGGGGACATATTTTAAAAAGCGGTGAACAAGCACTTCTCAGAAAGAGCAGTCTACACTTCAGAGGAGGTGGTGAGAAGCAAAATAGCTGTGGGATTTGAGGATAGACTTAAAGTTTGTCTGTGTGTGTGTGTGTGTGTGTGTGTGTGTGTGTGTGTGTGTGTGTGTGTGTGTGTGTGTGTGTGTGTGTGTAGATATATATATATATATATATATATATATGTGTGTGTGTGTGTGTGTGTGTGTGTGTGTGTGTGTATATATATATATATATATATATATATATGTGTGTGTGTGTGTGTGTGTGTGTGTGTGTGTGTGTATATATATATATATATATATATATATATATATATATATATGTGTGTGTGTGTGTGTGTGTGTGTTTGTGTGTGTAGGTCTATAGCTTGTATTTACTAACATATACTTAATAACACTTATTGTTACCCTCCCCAGTAGTCAGTGGCTACACCTAGCTCTCTCCCAGCTGCTTTGTCCCCAGTTTACAGTTTCATCAAAACTTCTTGTGAAACATCTGCAGGGTTAGTAACCTTGTAGTATTCTGCCCACTATACCTTATGAAACCACTGTGTTGGGATAGCTTGTTGGCGTTTGATTAGTTTATTGCTCTCTAGGACTGCATTGTCTCACTAGCACTGCCTATACAATTCCTAATATATACAAGTTGTTTTAACCATGTTTTTAATGGTGTCAGTGTTTGATTTTTTTGTACTTCTTTGCACTGTTTTAAATACTGTGTGCCCATCTTCGGTCTAGCTGGATTTTCTGCTCTTTAGCCCTTATACCATCTTACTAACAGTCCTCCAGGGCCTTCCTTCTCTAAATCTGCAACTCTCCTTCCTTATCTCCACTTGCTTCACTACCTGCCTTTGTTGTAGACTTTATAACCCATAGCACTACCTAATCTCCACATACCTGTTGTTTCCAACCTCCTTTTCTCCACTCATCCCTTTCTGCCTTTCTTCAGCAACTATAACCTGCTCCTCCTGCATACTCTATCTTTTTCATTTCCACATTTTTTTATCTTTTAGGTTCAAAAGCTGGCAAAACTAACTGTAATTCAAGTGCTCTAGCATTCTATTCAAGCACCTTAACATCTGATATCACCTGGCCAAAGCAGCCTTCCCAGCAACAGTTAACCTCTCCAACCTGTATGTTCACCCTTAGTTACTCTGTACCAGTTATTAACAACTAAGCAAGTGTCCTGATTATCACGGACTTCTGCCAACTGCACTACTTTCCCTCTACTCCTTGCTCCATCCTCCATACTCTATCCTTCTCCCCCACTTCCAAGTTCTCCTTCATATTCCACTCCAACCTTAGGCCACCTATATCTCTAATTGCTTTAATTCACAGGCTTCCTGTATATATTTCTCCTGTATGTTTATTTGCTCCATCAATCTCCCCCCCTGCAAACCTCCAGAATTTTCTCCTCTGGTCTTGCTATCATACTTATTAACAGTCACCATTTTGGTGTGACTAGGATGACGTTGCAGACTGTGAAGGTATATTTATGCAAGCAGTGTGTGAAGGTATATTTATGCAAGCAGTGTCCATGCCTCATATTTACGCTGTGGTTTTTCTGTGGCAAATCACTGAAGGATTGAATTCACTAAATAATGACAGGCATTTGAATTTCAGACTTCAAATACTGAGCTTATAATCTTAGAAAATTGCTAGAATAAAAGTTTTTGTGATACCATTTATTATATATATATATATATATATATATATATATATATATATATATATATATATATATAGTTTGTGTTTGTGGAAGTAGACATATGATGAAAATGTTCTGAACTGGGCAGTTGTCATCATTGCTTATGCATTTTTTTTCATTCAATGAATGTGAGTTTCAAGGGCAGAAACATTTTAATGCAGCCAAGTCTATTTTCATTGTGAGACAGTATTGCTTTGTTTAGCAGATGTCTTAGTGTTTGTGCAGTGTGCTATAAAATGTAAAAATAAAATCCAAATCGTTGTAGAAGTAAAGCAGTATGCACATTAGTGTTTGTGGTAAATGGGGCGACATAGCCAATAGGGCAAAATAGCCTAAGCTAGGTAATGGGACATTTGAATGGCTGCAGGGGGACTCTGGTGGCATATTTTGGTTGTTTTTCAGTTTGCGTTTGAAAGTTGGTATCCCATAATGCCATTGAACTGGGTGGGGTTACATAAGTATGTATGCAAATTTTATGTTAATCAGTGTGCAGATTTGTACCTATTTTTCATGGGCTTCGTCGAGATTTTTGATGTTTCCAGGTTGAGAGGTATGCTCACAGGCAGAACTCACATTGTTAAAGTAAGGAACTCTACCTCTACCAGTAGACCAGTCACAAGTGGCATACCACAAGGATCTGTACTGTGCCCGTTACTCTTTGGAATCTATTTTTCAGAAGTTGAGCCCAAAGTAGATGGCCTGTGGCTTACCAAGTTCACTGATTATTGCAAACTGGGTGCAATCATTGAATCCTGCAGAGATGTTAACATATTACAGAAGGGGATAACACAGACAAATGGATGCTGCCAAAGCCACAAGCTAAAACTAAACACAAAAAGTTCATTATTATCCCCTTTGGCAAAGAGAAATACCCTGCTAATTACAGTCTTGACAGCACTTCCCAAGCTCAAAGCCAGTGGTGTGAGACTTGGGAACTCAGGTGGAGAGAAATCTAAACTTTAACTATAAATCTGAAAAAGAATGCTTCAAGCTGGAACTAAGGATTTGTTTTAAATTAATTTAATAAAAAATAAAAATGCACATTGATTGAGTGCCTTTGTCCTTATTAACAGCACTGATAAGTAGTGTGGATTATATGCTGAGATTTCTTTTTAACTATTTCATTTTAAGAAGGCAGTGTTTCTTTAAGTGACTGATTGTTTTTAAACAGAATGTATAAAAAGGCTTGTAGACACTTTGATGGAGATTCTGATAAAGTCCTATGTTAATAAGGATGAAAGCACTCAACCTATGTGTTTTTATTTTTTATTAAATTAATTTAAAATGAATACTTGGTTCCAACTTGAAGTGTTTCTTTTTAGAGTTATTGCTGTGGTTTTGATGCTTCACTGGAATGTTTTTGTATAGAAATCTAAACTTTGATCACCATGTCTCCACAGTGCTAAGGAAAGCCTTCTGCACTGCATATCTCATAAGTAAGGATATTGCATCTAAGGATGATATAACTCCACTGTACTCAACCCTTATTAGAGAACTAATTGAGTACAATGCTGCCTTTTGCATGTACCTCAGTAGACTCATGCAGCAGCTGGAGAGACCACAGAGGTTTCTCAGTAGGAAAATTCAGGGCCTCCAAATCATGTCTTACATGGATATACTGAAAACCCTGTCACTGTACTCTGTATCTTATAGGCTGCTGTGATGTAACTTGTGTCTAGCATACAGGGCAGTCTCTGACCCTGCCCTAATGGAAATGTTGCAAATCTATAAATAAAAACCAACAAGAGTCACTCACTCCAGGGATCTTAACCTAGCCTGTGGCATCAACAGAACATGTTGGAGAGACAGACAAGTCTCTCAGAGATTGCCACTCCTTTGGAATAGACTCCTAATTCATGTTAAGCAGGGTTCCTCACTAACCATATTTAACCATAACCTGGACAATTGTATGGGAAACTACAAATTCACCCTGGGGGTGGCACCCATGTCCCTTATGAAAAGAGGTAGTCAGTGCTGAGCTAAGACTCACTCTGCTAATAACATCCATCGACCCAAGGTCATTTGGAGTAACTCGGGTATAATATGGCTAAGATTGTAAGGATAACTCAGGTATAACATGGCTAGGCTTATAATGGCCCTAGGGCCATTAGCCTAGTAACCTCCTATGAGTCTATGAACCTATGAACCTATTATTTCAGAATCCCAAGATGCAAATGAAATGTCTAGGTCATTTTTTTCATCCCTTTACTAAGAAGTTAAAACCAAGGCTGATAAGGATCTACATAAAGTTTTTTTTTTTTTTTTTCTGGAGTCCTTAAAGCTTCCAACCTTAGAAACACAGGATGTTAAGGCATTACGCCAACAGATCAGCAAGGCTAACATGCTAGATTCTATTCAATCTTCTTCACAAGAAATTGCCCCCATGTCCAGATGGATCAAGTGCAGAAATTTATAACCTTCTAAGGCATATAATTAGTGGCCCATTAACATATATTTTTAAGAAATAATGGATAAAGGATCTATGTCCTTCTCAATGATGGAGTTTAGGATCATAATCCTACACAAGCCAGGGGAAGACTTCTTAGCGTGTCATGATTTACAGGCTCATTTCTTTAATTAAACTGGATGCTAAGTATTCACAATGATTTTAGGTTTGTGTTTGTGTAGGGCTTTACCTCAGTTAACATACAAGTTATATGTGGGCTTTATAAAAGGTAGGTCCAGCTCTGATCATGTCCATACATTAAAGCTCTGTATGCAAGCATAAATTAAATCATCTAAATCTGGATTGTGAAAAAAAATTATTCTGTCTGTTGAGGTTATTTATGGTTAACTCTAATCATATTCAACATCTCTAACAAATTCATTAAGGCAGCTCACGTCCTCTGTACAGACCCTTTTGATAGAACATTGATGAATCTCATGTTAAATATTGATAAATCTCATGTTATCATTGCTTTTTTTTTCTTTTAAAAATGCACAGACCAAGGCCAACTTCCAATTATCCCCAGCCTTGTTTCTGATAGCTATTGAACTGTTAGCACAGGCTACTAGGACTTCTCAACCCCGAACTTGAGGGAAACCTCAATGGACAGGAAGACAGGGTTTAAAAATTCAAAAATAACTGTTTGATAGCTTTGGAGAAACACCAAACAAACATTCTTGAAATTATACAGCTCTTGACATTTTATTGTTATTCTGGTTTGATAATAAATGAAACCAAAGCTGAGATAATAACAGCTAATCAGGTTGTAGGTCTCCTAAGATCCAATTCTTGGGAATAGTTTTATGTCCACATGTATTTATGGTGGAAATTACAATTGTCGTGGTGATGTAGAATGGCAGAAATTAAGATGATAGTCAGTTTGAAATTGTACTACGAATTTGTACATATTCCAAAGCCCCCTAATAATAAATGATTAAGAAATATTAAAATAATTATAAGACTTTTTTATAGGATAAAGAGAAGGGGGAAATCCCAAAATTTACTTTGTTTACCCAAAAGAGGCAAAGGTAAATATAATGGCTATGATCTTTACCCCAAATCAGCATATTATATTGCTGGCTTCTTCCAACAAGCTATGGGATACTCAGTGAGTTCAAATCTAGGGCAACTTTAGCATAAGTACTACAGAATGGTATAAAAAGTCACTTCTTTAGAATATAGAAGGACTTCCACAGAATATAAAAGGATGGTTTACAATCTGCCAGTATCATAAGCCTTGGATGGTCCTGTTCAAGCTGCATTCCAGCTATAGCATTTGGTATTTAGAATGCCCTGTTTGAGGGCATCCTGAGTTAAAAATATGAGAAGACAAACATTGGTGGATAGGTTTGCCAAATAGAGGTATAAAGTCTGTACTCCAGCCTTTTGCAGACAGTTGAGGTGGTGGTTACTTTTGCCACTTTTGAGAATCTGCTTGATGGATATAGCTTTCCATCACTAATTTTTGGAAATGTATTCAGGTTAGACATGGTAGTGTTCACTCGTCTGTAAAAGATATTATTAGAGTGGTGCAAACTAATTTAGCTAAGTTGGTAAAATCTTCCTTAAAGTTGTTTATAGAAGTTAATGTCATTAAAGTAGCAATGTTTTATGGGTACTCCAGTAGCATATAGGGATAAAGCTCTGACTATAGCCCAGGTGACTAAGTCTGATCAGTGGCTTTAGCAACTGATGGAGTGGCAGGGAGGGATGGCCCTTACTGTCCAAGATGCTGGGTGGTGATACGGGCATCTCTCACTACAATTCCTGGTGGCATAACAGAAAAGCCAAGTTGAATGGTGATGGCCAAGCCTATCCAGGACACCCAGCTTGACTAGTGGCAATGCTCGTAAGTGAATGTTCAGTGGGGGATGTTGTGGCATATTACCTTTCCTTCACAACAGCTCAGCCACAGTATGTACATAAAATGATGGATTTTAATAACTGGCTTAGCTTCTGGTGTCACTCCATGGGGATCAAATATCTGTCAGCATTGGAGAGCATGGTTAACAGACTACATTGCTTTGCCAAGGATTGCCTACACCTGTCCCACTAAGCTTTCAGATATTGGTTAAAACTTTATCCAGTCCCTTAGAACCTTTTTTATGCAATGCCAAAATGACAAAACTACCAACATAACAAAATAGGCTCAAAGTAACCTTAAGGGGTTACAACTCAATGCTAGGCATCTAAACAAAAATTCCACACCCTATAAGTCCACCTAACTATCAAGAATGTAGATATCTCTGCCATTACCAAGACTTTGTTTAAAGCCTTAAAAAGTACTCTGGCAGTGTAAGTTTACAGTGTCTTCTAAACATTTAGACAAACAAGTGTAAGTTTACAGTGCCTTCCAAACATTTAGACAAACAACAGCAGAGATAGGGACTAAAGGTGGAAGTGTTTAATCCTCATTAGCAACAAATATAATTCCAGGGTGGTCAAATCAGATGATACCATGGAGTTCATCTACATGCTGGTCTCCTTTGATAAGACCCCTTACCATATCCTAGCTAGCTATAGGTCACCATCTATTCTCCAAGACTCTTACTACTCTTACCTAGTCTTATTTGAGGCACTCACAATCCAACCAAATACCCTATTTATGGATGACTTTAACTACCTTTCTATAGACTGGGAATGTACACTGCCGCAAACTTAAAGACACAATGATTCCTAAACTTTCTAACATGAACAGCCTGGACCAGACAGTGTGTGCTCCATCCAGAACATCTAATATACTGCATTTAATACTCACCAACATGGGAGTGCATTGCTTATTCTAATAATCACAGACTACCCCTCAATTATTTTTTCATATCTCTAGCCACCTTCGCAACCTAAGTGATCACTGTTCTATAAGCTTCAACATACACCTTGATTGCAGAAAGTCCCCTCCAAGACGCATTAATTGTATGTTATGCTACAAGATTGTTGTTGTTTTGTTTCATTCTAGTCTTCAGAAAGTCAGAAGTTTGAGTTTCTAAAAACGTAATCATCTGACATAAACCCTGGGCACCATAGATGACAAGCCAGGACTGTTTCATGCATGAAGAAACTAACTAGGGAAGATAACTCAGTTGGGACCCTGTACCTCCTCATCTGACCCTAACAATGCTGTCTAGCTCTTCACCCATCTTCTTTGCAACCTACAAGACTCATTCTTTCCTATAATCAAAATACAAGCCCAAGAAAACTACCTGGCTCACCTGCAAGCTCAAAACCCTCCTGTTTCTAAGAGACAAAGCATGGCACTCCTGGAAGTCTGATCCAACTGCTTCTGCCAGACAATACTACATGCTCCACAGAAACTGTAAGATTATGCTCAATGGGGTTTTAAGGTTGAAAGCAATTTTGTTACAAATGTGTAACATAAATAAGGTATAAAAAAAAGCTTGCTTAAATGCAGAAACAGAGTTTAGTAATATGTGATCAGCATTCATACTAAATGACCATGGCTTGGAAAATAAGGAATCTGCTGAATGGACATTTTCCCTTACAGACTTAAAAACAGGATGTATGCAAGAGCAAAAATGCAAAATCTGCTTTTAAAGAATGGACAATGACACTGTGACAATGTGTTTCCTCAAAAACATGTTTTTTCTGCATGGACAACAGGACATGTTAATCAGCATTGGCACAAGAATAAATGTTCTTATACAAAGATCTAAATAGAATACAGGATGTTCACACTGTCAGAAAAGCTGGCTTCTTATAAATTCAGCAACAATGTGACAAGACATTGTTAAACAAGGAAGCTGAAAAATAATATCAAGTCAGCATTTGCGTCAGCATCTGCAACAATTAGTACTGTTTCTACAGGATGAGCAATTCTCCAAAAGAGAACACCAAGAGGAAATGTATATGTATGTGCATGACTAAAATTATATGTAAAGATTTGTATGAATCCAGTTATGTTAGAGGTATTGGTAGAGACACATTTGTCTCGAGGTAAATGTTATATCTCTCACATCATCTATACTATATGAGAAGTAAAGTGGAACAGTACTTTAAGCTGTAACAGAAGTACGTGTGGTTTAATATAAAAGTTATTGGTTACTGCTCTTAAAGACAGGTGCTGCAAAGTATATTCTCTCATCAGTGTATATTCTGCAAGTTTCTGTATGCAACAGACTGTGAATGCAAATATAACCAGACTTTGATTTTAGCAGAATCCAGCCAGCAAGACTGAGTGTCTTAAGAAGACATCAAATCCATCACAGTAAGCACCATATAATTTTTCAATGGCAAGCTAGCCTGCATTTGCACCTAAAATCTGCATTCAAACACAGGGAGAGTGATGGCAAGCCCTGCAGAGGGTCACTTCAGTCAAATTGCAGTAACTAACATTTGTACGTATGTGTAAATCCTAAACAGAAGTATTCCAGTTTATGCAGCTTGCAGTAGTAAAGATTTTTAGACGTCTAAAATCTGGAGTGAGACTAGTTCAAGAAATCTGCAGTGTCATTAATTCTCCAAGAAAAGGTGGATATCTATTTGTACAGCAGTCCGCTGCCTGTTGTACTTCACCAGCTTCTCAAGTGACTCTGAAAAATTTCCAGCCATCAGCAACAACAGCCTGATCACCTGTTTTCTTGCTAACTGGTAAGACTTTTTTCTGGGTTACATTTTAGTGAGGATGCTATTAGACAGTTTGGATGTTATTAGACAGTATGGATATTATTTATAATTCATGCAGGAGTAAACTAAACTTTAGTAAATTGCAATGTTGGTATACACAGCACATTAGTAAATGTAAAACCTTATTAGGGCAGGTTGATAGTAAGACATTATGCAAATGTATTACAATATTTGACTGGTATCTCAAAGAAAACCATGTGGGGTATAACAAATGTTTATTGTGTGCTTCAACAAAAACTGCATTTTGTGTATTATGCCATAAAAAAGTATTGCATCATATTGCTAAAAAAATAGCCTGTAAAGACAGATCTGTTCATGATAAAGAATTAACTAAGGGTAAAGTGTTTCTATTATATTCAGATGTTGGACAGTTATGTTCTGTCACCAGATGTAAAATGTTTTTTATCTCAGTGTTAAAACAGTCAAATCAGTTACTGATAGCACCTCTAGTACATTTTGTTACAAAAGAATGTAATAAACTTCTAAAAGACAGACACAATGAGTTCGGGAAGCTTAGACAAGTTATACATACATATTTTCAAAAGTGCATAGGAGTTTCAAATTCAGCAGAACAGCTTGCTAAAGAATGTCAGAAAGACTATGCAACATTACAGGAAATTCAACAGCAGTTGCAGGATAAAGGAAATAAATTAGCTGAACTGACAGAGACTGGGAACTTCCTGCATACACAGCTAATGTGTGCAAAAGAAATATATTGTATAATATGTTTATGTTTTGAAAATGGTTAAACATACATGATAGGATGGTAGGATCTGGTGTCTGGACAAATCATTCTCAAATGTTTTACTTTCATTCAGTTAAAGCAAAACATTTATCAGTAGTACAGTATATAACTGCTATGCTAATAGCATAGTCAAAAGGTACACAACAGTTTTAGTGTATAAAAATGAAATAAAATAGTTACACAAAACAGTTCTAGTGAATACAATTAAATGAAAATAGTTAATAAGAGTAAATATTTCAAGTCACAAGACTGACATGCTTGTATAAAGATATACAGATACAAGACAGACATGCATGTATGTTCTTTTCATCTAGAGTACATTTGTTTACAATGCACAAAAGCAAAAGGCAGACAACAGCAAATATAAATAAACATATGTTAGTTAAGCTAATATCTATTTGTTTTTTTTTTACAATTTGTATATAATTTTATAGTAACACCACACCAAACAGTTAAAGTTCTGAATTTTAAAAAGAAAATCACAGATGGTATTATTCAAACAGTTTTTGTAAAATTAATGGCAGGACAGTTAAATAGATAAATAAAAACAAAAAATATGGAAATCCATGTAAGCTAATTGTAAAATAATGTCTATTTATGTAGTATAAATGCATAATTATGCAAATCACAATCAAATTAAAGGAAATATGCCAAAAGAATTAACTATAGTTTATAGAGTATAAAATGTGAGTTCAGACCTTCCTAGACTAGATGAATAGTTACAGGAAATGTGGGAAAGATAAGATAAACAAGACTGATTGCCAGACAAGTAGCTTGAGTTTTTCTAAAGCATCATTGTTATTAAAACATAATTGTTAAAATGTTTACATGCAACATTATTTGGTAATTGTAATAAAATGTCACAATTGTGCATAGATGTCACTGATAATGTGTTTGCAAGTAAATGTTAAAATAAAAAAAAAATCTCACTTGCATCAAATACAGCCAGCAGATAGATACAGTATACATACAGTTCAAATCAATTGTGCAGGAGGGTATAAATACCTACTAGTAGCAGTAAACAGCAAAAGCTTTATAAAAAATGATCAAATCAGACAAAGGTCTATAGTTTAGTAACCTAATAAAATAAATGTATAACCAAAGTGTTGGGCTGACATACATTCTATTCTCACAGCATAAAGCAGGTAAACAGTGCTGCAGTACTACAGGGGGAGGAGCACTTTCTCAGTTTTACACTGACTGTATAAGTAGTACTACACAAGGGTCTAAAATAAAGCTACAGGAAATAATATTTCATTCCTTCTTGACAATACTCTTTTAGGGGGAGGGAAAAACAGGTATTAGTGTATTAGAAATACTGGTAAACTGGATTAAACCTGACAGGATAAGATATTTTAAAAGTTGTTAATAGCTATCATAATGGTTATTATTGTATTGTTTAGTATTACATCGCATTTACAACCTGTTAAATTGTAAGGCTATATAAGAGATGGGTTAAAAAACACAAGATGATTTAAAATTGCTTTATTACAGCTATACAAGAGAAAGTAAAGATATGTAAAAAATTGAATAAGATCGGTCACTATTTTTAATATGTTTTTGGCAAAACAATGTTGATATAAAAAAGCATGAATAGGTTTTAACTGTTGAGTATGTAGTTTAAAATAACAGGACATATGCCATTGGTGCCAGTTCCACTAGATATTTCTAAAGAGACAAACATTTTCCAAGATTTTGCTTAATATTAATGTTATTACATTTGTAAGATTATACTAAATGTACTTTATAGTCTTTGTATGTACAAATGCAGAAGAATTCAGTACAAATGATAGTCTTTGTATGTACAAATGCAGAAGAATTCAGTACAAATGAAATTAATGTCTAGTAATAAATATGTGTGAAAAAACATATTTAAAGAAAAAAATGGGTCCAGGGTACCTACTAGATTGAAATGCATGAATAGCAAACAGTCTGTGTAAATACATACTGTACAGAATACATTGTAATAAATTCAAAATTAATTTGTCAAGTTGTAATATCACTAGTTTTACCCCAGCTAGTTAGAGGAAAATTATATTAAAATATTGTACTCATACAGCTAATGTACTGATATTTACATAGCATTCTTTAGTATATAAATCATGTTCTTTTAAATCCTCAAGTATTAAATATACTGAAATAATTACATTCAAATATCTAAGCCCAGTTCAGTACTTTATGTTCACTTCACTGTCAACCAAGATGTTAATGGGCAGTTCAGAGACATAAACACAATGTTATGGTTAAAGTGACATTGAAACTGTATATTTTCAGCAGTGTATAAACGCTTAAAGTAGCACATGGTTCTTGTCTCTTATAGTTAATTCAACAGTTGCAAAGAGCTAATGAAACAGTTCTAAGTCATAAATTAAATTTTGTGATTGCAAAAGAATAAATTAATCAATTTAAACTAAGCAGACACAGCTCATAATTGATTAAATATTTTCACAGAATGGTCTTCAAAAGAAAAAGTTGTTAGATACATTCAGTTTTGGTAGTAATATTTGATATCATTGTAAAATTGCATTTTGACTTGTATCAAAAGAAGACTAAAGGTTTTGTTTCTTAATGTGTTTTCTATATAATATGAAAGTGTTTTGAGTACATTAAAATAAAAAGAAGGAATTGTAAGATTATGCTCAACAGGGTTTTAAGGTTGAAAGTAATTTTGTTACAAATATGTAAAATAAATAAGGTATAAAATAAAGCTTGCTTAAATGCAGAAACAGAGTTTAGTAATATGTGATCAGCATTCATACTAAATGACCATGGCTTGGAAAATAAGGAATCTGCTGAATGGATATTTTTCCCTTACAGACTTAAAAACAGGATGTATGCAAGAGGAAAAATGCAAAATCTGCTTTTAAAGAATGGACAATGACACTGTGACAATGTGTTTCCTCAAAAACATGTTTTTCTGCATGGACAACAGGACATGTTTATCAGCATTGGCACAAGAACAGATGTTCTTATACAAAGATCTAAATAGAATACAGGATGTTCACACTGTCAGAAAAGCTGGCTTCTTATAAATTCAGCAAAAATGTGACAAGACATTTTTAAACAAGGAAGCTGAAAAATAATATCAAGTCAGCATTTGCGTCAGCATCTGCAACAATTAGTACTGTTTCTACGGGATGAGCAATTCTCCAAAATAGAACACCAAGAGGAAATGTATATGTATGTGCATGACTAAAATTGTATATAAAGATCTGTATGAATCCAGTTATGTTAGAGGTATTGATAGAGACACATTTGTCTCGAGGTAAATGTTATATCTCTCACATCATCTGTACTATATGAGAAGTAAAGTGGAACAGTACTTTAAGCTGTAACAGAAGTACGTGTGGTTTAATATGAAAGTTATTGGTTACTGCTCTTAAAGACAGGTGCTGCAAAGTATATTCTCTCATCAGTGTATATTCTGCAAGTTTCTATATGCAACCCTGTGAATGCAAATATAACCAGACTTTGATTTTAGCAGAATCCAGCCAGAAAGACTGAGTGTCTTAAGAAGACTTCAAATCCATCACAGTAAGCAGCACCATATAATTTTTCAGAAACTTGTCCAAACAAACAATTAGATAGTGTAAGAGATGTCACATGAGTTCATATCAATCAAAATTTTTTCACTCCACCAAACAATTCTGGGCAGAGGTCAACCAGTTAATAGGTTGTAAACCTCCTCCCAATGCTCAGTCTTCCTCCTCTTTTCTCTCATCCTCAGACTTTAGTACTCACTTTCCCACCCTCCCATCCGTCAGGTCACATACTTCACTATCTCACTCATCCTCTCCCTCACATCCCCCTTATACTCCCTTCTTCTACTTTAAAAAGATCATAAGGAAAGATGTTATACCTTTCCTTGAAAATCTAAAACTTGCCTCCCAATGCAGGGCAGACATCCTCTCTCCCTATTTCATATTCCAATGTAAGGAGCACATTGCTACTCCTCTGGTACATATTTACAACCTTTTCTTAACTCAAAAGTGTATGCCAAATATATGGAAAACTTCAAAACGCATATCTCTCCTTAAAAAGTCCAACTCCAAGCTATCTAGTGATTACTATCCAGTCTTCATCCTCCCAACACTTGGAAAAATCTTAGAAAAACTGGTCTATAATCAACTCTCAAACTATATAAGTCAATACTGCCTTCTCTGTTCCAAGCAGCATGGTTTCTGGTCCAGCTGCAGCACTTCCACTGCACTTTATTTTATTTATTTATTGCATTAGTTAACTGGGAAAGTCCACTGGGCCCTGAATGAGCCCATTTTCAGTGGAGGCCTGGGGAGAAAAGCTCCACAAAGCTACATACAAATAAAAATATTGATCACATTACAGAGAAAAAAAAAGCATACAGTATTATTACATTGAATGGAACTGATAATAGAAACAAACAGTGAAAATATTACAATCATGGACATATAGAAGTAATAAATGGGATATATTCCAGTGGCACATTAGTGAAAAATATCTTCAAGTCCAGAGTGAGTATTCAAGTGACACAAGAGTGTAATATATGTGTAGGTACATAGCTGTGATAAGTATAGTGTAAGTATAGTGGGAGTTATAAGGGCAAAGGGTGGGAAGGACATGATAAAGACATAAGAAAGCAATAAGTAGGCAGAGTGAAGGAAATGAACTGATAGAAGTATGGCACCAGGGAGATGAATCAGGAGTAGGGGTTGTGTGTTGGGGAGCAGGAGCATAACCAGTGCGAGGACCTTCACTGATCGCACCATTTCAGTTATGAGCAAAAGCCTCCTTACTGGAGCCATATTTATAGACCTTACCATAGCTTTTGACTTGGCTGACTACCCAGTCCTATTTAACCAACTGAGTCCTGCCTGACATTAGTATTACCCACCCTGGTTCAAAAATTACTTATCCAACCAACATTTCTCAGTAAATTTTAATAGCACATCAGCCACCACTGTCATACACTAGCCAAAGCCAACTATCTGCCTATTCACCACCAAGCCAATCTACTCCTTCTCTCCCAACTTTTCCATCTCCTGAAACAAAAATCCTGCCCTTCTCTTTCCTCTAGCTTAATTAGACATCTTCCATCATATAACTCCAGATCTCATAACTACTCACGGCCTCTCTTGCAAGCACCTAAAACCAGACTGCAGTGCTCTAACCACTCCTTCTCTAACCTTGGACCCAAGTTCTGGAGGGATCTTTCCTCAAATCTTAAAGACCACTCTAACTACTCCTCCTTTTGGCCACAACATGAAGCGCATGTCACAGCACAAACTGCTTGTAAATGCTCTGATTCAAGTCATGCAACCTATGCTCCCTAATCTTTGACACATACTACCTATCATTTTACTAAAACATCTCTTCTGTAACTCCTAACATGTCACTGCTCTAACTGATGTAAATATTGTACATAGTGATTTTGACTGACTGCCTTCTTAAATCTTTTTCTCTACACTGTTTTAACTATTCCTTTGTTTTCGTGTGTATTTTTATTGCGTAAGTTATTTTTATTTTTTTTCCACTTGATGTGTGTTCACATTCTGAGTTGAAATTGAAATTTGTCCAAAGGGATCAGTGCACTACCCCAGTTAACAAACTGTAAAAATAAATGAAATAAATAAATAGATAAATAAATTATTGAATGCTCAACTGAATTACTTGAATTACATAATTTAACTGTTTTAGTTGTGTATACTATTCTGAACAGTTATTATACCATTCATGTTGTTTACATTTGTGATTTTCTTTTACAATTAAAAAAATATGAATGAATAGCCTTGCCATGCATGTAGAAACCAAAGTATATATAACAGTCTGTTTTAGCTACAGGGATCTCAGAGACCATCTGGGAGCATAGTAGGTATTTACCTCGCCTTGGCATAAAGAGCTTTCAACAGTTTCTTCAATACAATGATTCTACATATGGAGGGTCATATATGGTTCATAGCATCTCACAGTACAGACCTAATGCATAAAATATCTTGCATGGCATCACCTGTCTCTCTAGGGTACAGGTGCTATAGATTGCATGCATTTAAGAATAAATGCCTCACCCAGACCATAGTCACAAAGTTTTTCAAACAGAGATGACTACCATTTCATGAACTTGTATAGTCTTTGATGTGCCTGGAATCATAATCAATGTGTCAACACAGCCCCAGATTGTTCTAATGCTGCACATACCTGGCACATATCACAGGTATTCTACCACCTCCTGCATACACAAATTCCAGAGGGTCATTAAATTGGTAACTGCAGGCACTTTGTTAATGTGAAACAATATGGCTACAAATTTAGGATGTCCATAGGTAACAACCCCCAGAGATGTTTATCCTCTATTATAAGTAATGCGGGACACCTGCTGAGGCCTTGTTATGTGACACTGGTATGGATCCCATAGGCTATGGCTGAATACCAGTATAACCTTGTGCCCACACAAACTCATAAAAGCACAGAACATATGTGTGACCTCCTCAAAAACTGCTTCCTGTGCCTAAACATGTTTGAGGCCTTCCAGAATGATTCAGCCATAGTCTGCAGGATGTGTTTAGCATACTGCAAGTTCTATGGTGATGAAGAGATAGGATGGGTATCCACAGATACCACATCAACACCATCATTTGAAAAGAGAGTTGTACAGCAGTGACAAATGGCAGTCACCCCCCCCCCCCCATTAATGGGCATAATACACAGTTGTGCTGGTAAAGTAGAAGCAACTAGTCTATAAGAAAGGTCTTTGAAAACACAGTGTCAGTGCAGTGTAAAACACATCAAACATAATATATGCAGTGTACATAGTAGGCTATGCTGGCAAATCCATGGTTTAACTACACCATGCAGACCTTGCCACATGTACCACACAGGAGGTAGAGAAGAGTAAGTCACAGTTAGACACGTGGCTACAGACACAGTGGGTGAATGAGTGTGTCACCAGAGGTGCAGACAGGAATCTCAAGATGAGGGGCACTCTATGACAGGGACAATTTCCTCCTGTAAGGAGGTGGGGAGGGGGTTCACTATGTGATGGAAGGGTATTTGGTGTCATATACAGTTTTCTACTGTGATGTACATGGGGTGCCTCTACATGATCATCATCTACAGCCACTACTAGTGATTATTGCACTGACACTTGTGTTGCCTCCTGATAGATTTGTTATACAACTGTGAGACTCTGACCTGGATGATGTTTACATATGAGATGACCTGATAATGGAAGATGAGACCACAAAAAGACCACAAAGTACCTCACCAAGAGGATTACTAGCCTCAAACATATGTCCTATGCAGCCCGACTGAAAAAACTCCAGCTGTACTCAGTGGCATAGCGCTTACTCAGAGGTGATCTCTGCCTGACTTACAAAGCCATGTCCAACTCAGAATTGATGGACATGCTCCACCTAAAGAAATCCAAGTCACTGTGAGCCACATGTTCTAATGAGCTAAACCTCACCACAACAATAACTAGAACATGCTGGAGGGATAGATTCCTGTCACAGAGACTCCTCATGCTTTGGAACAAAATTCCAAACAACATTAGGCAGAGCCCCTCACTAACACTCTTCAAGAGAAACCTTGACAAGTGGATGGGTAACAGAAAATACACCCCTGGGATCACTTCATTGGCTCTGCTTGAAAGAGGATCAGTTAATTAATCAATGGGGAGGTGAAAGCTGACACACACTGGCTAGGCTTATAAATGCACTCAGGCAGATAGCCTAGTACCTACCTATGAACCTATGAAGGTTGCTTCCTACAACAAGGAGTGGCAGAGCTTAGTACACAACCAGATGCAAATGTGTACCCTTTACCAGTTCCTCCTACACAGCACCCATGATGTATTCTCCACCAACCTTGGATAATTGTGCAGGTGAGTGTGGTGATGGTGGCACTGGCAAAGCACATGTCTAAATAGAAGTTGACATGGAACTGTTGTATGCTACAAGAGATTTCAGAAGAACAATCATCATTGTACATCTAGTCTCTGGTCTCCATGTTCTTGCAAATGCCATGTAACATAGAAATGATATCCATACTGGACAGGGCTACTGCAGAATATCTATTGATTGCTCCTGCAATGCTGTGAAATAGTGGTATATCCACTTCCAACATTGTGTGTGTGAATTTACATCTACTACCACACTTACAGAGGGACCCTCACTAGTTTTAGGAGCCATGAAGGGAACCAATCCTACTGAGGATGGTGAGCACTCAAGCTCCATAGCCTTATGTTCTTGAGTTGGTGAAGCCATGTATGCAGCCTCTATTGAGGAAGGATGCATATCCAAGATGGAGGCAATTTTACTGTGTTATCGGACTGCAGCTCAGGTATCTGTGTCTCATTATTATTATTGTCATTCCCAATACAGGTGCTGATTTCAGTCTGTTGATATATCTGTACTGGTATCAATGTAGCTGACAGACACCAGACTGAGTACAGATACATGTGGCAAATCTGTGCATGGTGGTATGTATACTAAGTGTGCCCATGTAAAAGAAGCTCACAACCTGTTATTTGCATTTGAATATAAGTTTAATGTTATTATTGAATCTTTTTTGGAGCTTTTCTCCATGGGCCTCCGCTGAAAACAGGCCTCTAGGCCAGTCAGACACTACCTGGTTAGCAAATGTAATAAATAAATAAAGAAAATAAAAATCTACTTCTATCACCATCCTGCTATGGCTGAATACCTGACTATCAAAACCAATGTATAAGTAATAGTCAGTGTGGCCAGCCTGCAGTGTCTATGAGTAGTGTAACAAATAATCTTTTGTTACAGGTGCTGCTCTGGTGTATTATCTATCAAGACATATTGGGGTAGGTCCATCCTTACCTCAGTATCCACTACTCCAGTGATAATACCAGAACTTGGGTCTTACTGCATGGACACAAAAACTCATCTGGCTTTGTCATACTGTTACTCCTAAGCATTACCCCATGGCTGGCCTTTCTGCTGTTATGGAACATAACTTTGCTTTGTCATGGCATAGCTTGTCAGTAGCACATTTATGACACTGCTGTAATGTGTAGTAGGGTGCCATCATATAACTTATGTCAAGAATCACTATCTATTGTATGTGGCCACACATACTTTGGCCAAACTCCCTCTCCACAAGAGGTGCTGTTCATGCAAAGTGGTTGCACCAGAGTATCACTTTCATGACTAAAATTGTTCAGCCTCTGCCATCCATCTACTACTAAAGACACAGAGACATCTGTGAATATGAGACAGAACTATGAGAACTGCAATCACAAAAAATGGGGCAACAACATATAACAAACCCTAACAAAGAGATGACTGAGGGTACATTCCATATGGCAGATTCATGGAGAGATATGAAAATACATACAGTGAATGTCTGTGCCAACAGATATGTAGAAGGTAAGTCAGAACTCCTTGCAGGTGCTATTTGATGTCACCCTGTTGACCACTGATTTAATGGCCCTAAAGTAGTATAAGGTTGGTAATGTGTGTCAGTATGCGTATGAGTGCTGTCTGTAATCATCCCACAGGCCAGCACATACATTAGACACTCCATAACAGTTGCTTAACAAAAGTAGTCATGTATGAGGGTAGATTTTCATGATATTGTGGGCTTACTTTGTTGTCGGCACCTTCTGCAAACATGTGACACATGATACAGGCACAAATATCCATGTTGCCAGCCTTTACTTCTGTTACTTGCAGTGGCAGTGTAAAACTGTGCGTATCTGTAGAAAGGTAGATAAAACATAGCTTACTATACATTTTTTACAGTGCTGTATGCCTCTTCAGGCTGCCTGTAGATTCAAGTATTGCTAATATTTCTCCTAGAATTTCTAACCAAATCTGCAGCTTAACTTCCCATATCTGCAGGACGTGGGAACTGTGGGTGGCCCTCAAAATTATGTAAGTTTGCACTTATTGCCCAAAACACAGGCATATTAGGACAGGAAGCATGCAAGTCTATGACTTGCTGCATTTTTCTGTGGTACACCTATGACATAAGGTGTAGCCTGATGTCTGTGCTGATCTTCCACAGCTCAGATAGAGGCACCCTTGAGGAGAACTACCTGAATACACATGTTGCTCCATCCCATGAGTAGCTATACTGTGGAAATAACTTAGTAGGCATAACTCCAAAACTATCATCTCTGTTCCTTGCAAAAGTATCAGGACTTAACAGAGAACAATTGACAGAAATTCAAGTTTTGCTAGTGACTGTTGAACAGTACCTGAATGATGAGTCAAAGATAGCATGATAATGCTTTTTTTCCTTTGCAGCTGTTTCAGTGAATGCCTGCTGGGTCCATATCACGTAGCAACTAAGAAAGTGGATACTTTGTATAACCTTGTTGATGGGCCTCAGCCACAGGCATCACCAGGAAGGGAGAGCAGTGCAGGTATCATTTTGATGATCTGTGGCTGCATGAATCCTGATAAGTCCATGAATGGAATTGGTGGGTCAGGTAGAAATGCCACAAGTGATATAGTTCAGAGATGGGGTAGTGTCTGGGATCCATACCTGTCTGTCCAGCAGGTCCTATTTATTTCACAGGCAAGGTTTAAGTCTTTAGAATGGGTAATCCTTGTGCTGTTTTTTTTTGTGGATATGCAAAAAGTCCATGAAAGTGTGGTTTGACAATATCTTGTATGCCAGGCATAAATCTTCCCTCAACAGCATCTAGGAGACAGAATACAGGGACAGGGCCTTGAGGCAGTTTACATAGGGCATGTTAATTAGGCCCTATAATTTTTAGTGAGGAATCTCTGTGGATGTTATTTTTTATATATTGTTATTATATTTTTTCTTTTATCCTGTAATATGTTTGCGACTGTTGTTGCTACTGACTAGTAATTGTCAAGTTCATGCTACAAATCAAACTATTTTGTGGATATTCCATTCAAATCTAAAGGAAACTATGGGGGAGTATCAGTATTTATTCATAATTTTGTTGCCTCTCTCTAGATTTCTCATGGTACAAACATGGAACTGGCTGAATTCCTACTCACTCCCAATAAAATTAATGACCACATTATAGTTAATTATACATCTCCATCTATGAGCCATTCAGAAAATGAAGAATACCTAAACAAGTTGACAGTCAAATCAAATACCTTCCTTATGGGTGAATTTAACTATCCATGCATAAACTAGCAAACATTTGCTACCAACAACAGATATGCCCAGAGATTTCTGGACATTGCAAATGTCAATATCCTTGAAAAAATTGTTCCCATACTCACCAGAGATCTGACACAGACATACAACTGGTGTCAGAGGCATGGACTAAAACTAAATGCCAAGAAATGCATAATAGTATCCTTTGGGAAGTCATCCATCCCTGGTAACTATCATATAGACAACACACCCCTTAGAGTTGACCCAGTAGTCAGGGACTTAGGGACACACATAGTAATCTACCCTTTGAGCATCACATGTCTACAGTGGTGAGGAAATCATTCTATGTTGCACAACTTATAAACAAAGGTTTGCCATCTAAGTCCAAGGAAGTCATTGTTCCACCGTATTTGGCATTCATCAGACCTATCATTGAGTACAATGCCCCCTTTGGTATGTACCTAACCAGGCATATCCAACAACTGGAATGTCCACAGAGGTTCCTCACTAAAAGAATACAGGGCATAAGTAATATGTCCTATGCTGACTGCCTCAAGGCCCTATCCCTTTATTCTGTCTCCTACAGGATTTTGAGGGGAATCTATGCCTGGCATACAGGGCATTGTCAGACCCCACTCTGATGGACATCCTGTATATCCACAAAACAAACAATCCCAGAATTACCTGTTCTAAAGACTTAAACTTTGCCTGTGATATTACTAGGACCTGCTGGAGAGACAGGTATGCATTCCAGAGACTACCCCGTCTATTGAACAGGCACCCCATCCATGTGAAGCAGAGTTCCTCCCTAACCAATTCAAGTGCAACTTGGACAATTGGATGGGAAACTGGAAATTCATCCCTGGTTTGGCACCTATGCCTCTAATGCAAACAGGTAACCTGCAAATGGTTCATCTCCCAGGCCCATGCTTACACTTATCAAGGGTGTCAGAACTTGTCAGAGATTCGGGATGCATGGCTAGGCTTAAAAAGGCCCTTGTGGTCATTAGCCTTGTAAACACCTATGAACCTGTGAACCTAATTTTCTCCAAATGTCATCAACCCACTTGTTTCCCAATCCCTAGTCAAATCTGAACATTTCACTGTGATCTTGTCTATGAAAATCTGCTTTGTGGTCCCTTATAACTCATCTACTTTCTGAGATTACTACAAAATCAAGTATTTAATATTTACTGATCATATTGGTAATCACAAATGGTATAGCTCCCCAACAAACCTTGAAACTGAGTCTGGTGCTTCTCTGTTGAATTTTACTTCCTCTTTATACATGCATTAAGGCATCCTTACCAATCCTGCATAAGCATAATGCCAAGTTTAGAACTAAACCCACACAGAAGAACAGTCACATCAACAAACTCTATAATAAAAAGAATAAGCTCCTGGACATCAATAAAAGGCCCTTTTCAGCACCCTAAAAGGGATTTAAAACTGGCAAGTATCCCAAACTCACCATAACAAAATGTGAAGCCAGCTATGAAAATAAGATTGTAACTAATTCAAATGGCAACTATAAGGCCTTTTTAAGCTACATTTAAGAACCATAGAAGTAGCTTACATTTCTGTGTTGAACTTATTCTCCAAAGACACCTCCTTCTCTGATTCAGCAAATACTGGTAATAGTCTTGCAGTCAAATTCCCTTCCAGTTTCACTCAACTAACTCTTGCCTTCCCTCTTTTTCCTCAGTTCCCCTCACATACCCCTTCAGAGATCATTTTGGACCATGTCCTTTTGGTAATTTCCAAAATTACAATCACTACTTCCATGGGTCCTGGCAATATCTCTGGAAGTCTGTTGAAAAGCATGAAGTCTCACCTAGCAACAGCCCTCTATCTGGTCTTCATCCAGAGTCTGCCCACTGGTTATGTCACTTAGGTAGGACAATGGCAATCATGGTTCCCTTGCATAAAAGGGGTCCATCTAGCGACCCTGGGAATTGCAGACCTATTAGTCTCACTAGTATTATTTGCAAGGATCTGGACGGTATTACAGTTGAGCTAATAAACAATGATGTAGGTGACCCTATATCCTTGGATACACTTTGTAAAAGATAAATTGTGTCTGCTAAGCTTAGTTGAGTTGTTTCAAAGGGTTAGAAAGGCCATGGATGAAGGGCATACGGTCCACACCGCTTGCCTGGACATTGCCTAAGTATCTGACATACCTTCCATGCTGAGATCATTGACAAGCTTGTCCAACTCAACATTAACCCATACTTGCTTCATTGGATTGGTAATTGTCTGTATGAGGCAACCCATACCATTAAGGTTGCTGGTATTTGTTCTAGACAGAAAAATGGCAGCTGGAGTGCCCTACAAGACTCTGTTCTGAGTCCCCTCCTCTTTGGAATACATTTCTGTGACATAAAAGCCGATACCAAGGGTCTAGGGCTAACCAGGATTGCTGATGATTTGCAAACTGATAATAGTTATCAAATATAATTTTTCTATTCAAGTTTTTCAGCAAGGGCTGGACCAAATAAACTCTCACTGCATTAATCATGATCTTACCCTCAGTACCAATAAATGCAGTATAGTTGTTTGTCTTTCGGCTTTTTCCCGGTAAGGGGTCACCACAGCGGAACTCCGGTCCGCTAATGATAAATGCAGTATAGTCTCCTTTGATAAATCTAGCATCACCTCTGATTACCGTATAGATAACATTCCAGTTAAATTTGACACAGTAATGAAGGACTTGGGTACATATATCAACAGATTTTCCTTTGCCCTCCATGGCTGTGTGTTGGATAGAAAATGCCTGTACTTTGCACATGTTATCCTTTGTGTTATCTCATCAAGGTACAAAGAAGTTGTAGTCTCACCATATTCATCTCCTACTAAACCCTACCATCATATAAAATGCATCATTTAACATCTACTTGCTAAGAACAAAACATTATTTCAGTGTTTCCTCACCAAAATGATTTCAGGCCTCAGTGCACTTACTACTCTGATAGACTGAAAGCTCTGTCACTCCACTCAGTGTCATACATATGTCTGAAGGGTAATCTCTGCTTAGATTCCATGCTGTGAATGGCCTAACACTCTCTGTACTCCATCACTTAAATAGAGCGATGGAAAAGCAAACACTTGTCCTAAAACCCAAGACCAATGCTACCACATCAGCAACACCAAACAGCATGACAGATACCTAACCTAGCATGTAGTCTGCTTCTGGAATAAACTGCCCTTACTTATCAAGCAAAGCACTTCCCTAGCTAACTTTGAGACCAGTCTAGATAATTGGATGGGCAACAGTAAATTTTCAGTGTGGATATGTGAAGAAAGTCAATTTAGTGGGGTATATTGTTAGTGTTGCATAGATTTGGGTGATGTGTGAGCTTCCAATGTTTTTATTTGGTTGTATGCTTTTGTTAGCTCTCATGTAATATGCCTATTAATATTATGTGGATTTCTGCAGGGACGTGTTCTGAGGGTGACTGTACTTTACTTGGTGTGTACCCATTGTATAACTGGTCCATATTTACTTTACTTAACTTAATGTATATGAATGGGGCACCCACTTGACTTCTACTTATCAAGCCACTATTGGGATGCACTTATGGGATTGTATATACTGCTCTAGCATTTCACCCTACTGTTATCACAGTTCTCTGATGTGCCTTTTTCTTTCAACACAAGCAGAATATGGTACAAATCATGTCACATTCCACAGGAAGCAGAAGTGGTTTATGACCAGTTACATTTAGCTCCCAAAAGAATTTTTATTCCTATGCCAGAATAGATTAATTTATGCTGTCTTCTCACTACAGGTGCAACATGACAGACTTGCTACACAGAAATATCCACCATGTTCTGCATCACTGTTGAGGCTGTGGCTGGAGTTTATGAGGATGATGCAGCTGAAAATGCTTCACTGGAAGGAGTTCTGGCTCCTCATTTGCATGTATTCCTCTGGTGTTGCCTGATGTGGTCCAGCTACAGTTCTACCAGGTGGTGGAGGGCAGGCTAGAGAGAGAGAGAGAGAGAGAAAGAGACAAAAACAAAGAGAGAGCCTCTTGGAGTAAATAGTATTTTCTGAAATTGCTGACCCATACCACTGGACCACTAAAGGAGTGTGTGTGGTCCACACCACCAACCAGCTTGATCTATCATTTGGTGATGGATCTCTGTAATGTCTCTCTGGACCAGGACAGGGACAGTACAGCAGATGGTCATACTCTATTATACGGCCACCTTCAATCCTCATATTTCCAGCCCCATACATTGCATGTTGCCCAGCCCTTCTCATCTCCATTTGTCCACCCTCTATGTCCCTCCAATATTTCTGCAGCCTATTATGTGTATTTCCACTCCTGTTTGTCTGTAGTGTTCTGTATTTGTCTGTCTGCCCTCATAAAATATCCTGCCTTCTTCTCTATCCCCATTTTCCCTTTACCCTCTTTTATTTCCTTCTTCCTCTACCTCAAAAACTTGTCTTCCTATTCCTAAAAAAATAAATAAATATTGCTAAGGTATTCCTAGTTCATAGAGAAAGCTGTAGACCCAAGGAACAAATAACCATAATTGATTCTGGATGGGGAACCCAGAAAGGAATTTAACCTGAAATAAACAATGTATAGAAAATGTAAATAGCAGGGAGGGATGAACAGGATGTAGAATAGTAAATGGAAAGGGAGTTTTCTTTACTTTGTTTATTTTACTATTCATATGTTCATAGGTGTTTACTAGGCTGAAGACCACAAGGGCCTTTTAAGTCTAGCCATGCATCCCAAATCTCTTGACAAGTTCTGGTACCCTGGGCAAGTGTAATCAGGGGCTTGGAAAGTTAAACATTTACAAGCAGGGACTGAGAGATGAACCATTTAGAGGCTACCTTGTGTCCATTAAAGATATAGGTGCCAAACCAGGGATGAATTTCCTGACCCCCATTCAACTGTCCAAGTTACACTTGAATTGGGTTAGGGAGGAACTCTGCTATTCTGAAAGCTGTCCATGCTTATGTCCTATTTTATGTTATTTCATTTTTGTTTCTTCTTAGACACCATTATCTGTAAAACAAATGAATGGCATAATGTTTGCCATCTGTCTACCTCCATTATTTGTAATGAACAGGTGGACTAAAATTATTCTAATCTTCATTGAGCTTCTACAGATAAAAATAGTTGTCCTTACAATATCCATTTGGACCATCCTGGTAAACAAATGTCAAATAATAAATAATAATAATAAATAATGGAAACATTTGGGTATCACCTTCATTTTTTGTGCTGGCTTGTGTACATATGAACAAGCCCCACATATTGTTTCAATAATGCAGCATGCAAACAAGTAACATATTGTTTCAATAATGCAGCATGCAAACAAGTAACATATTGTTTCAATAATGCAGCATGTAAACAAATAACATATTGTTTCAATGATGCAGTATGCAAACAAATAACATTTCTATATGATTTTTGACAGACAATGTCAACTGTAAAAAACTCTGAATTGTGCAGCAGTACTTAGCAATTATCATGACAGATTTATTGCTTTATATAGTGTACTTAACAATAAAGTTGTCCCACTGATCAATGTTGTGCTTTTTCAAGCAGCTGTTTTGCATTCTTTGCTGCATCTTATTTAAATGTTAACTCAGAGACAAGAGGTTGTTAACCTATTGAGTACAATAGACAGGGATAAAATATATGATAAAAGTGACATTGTGTCCTGACATCTGATGCAGTTTTTAAAATTAAAAACACAGAAACAAAACACCAAAGGCACCAAAAAAATGCTTGAAATAGTCCAAGGCACCCAGAAAACTAACTCAGCCACTGATATAAGGATAATTCCAACTTTATTCAGCCAAGCAAAATAAAAATAAAAAAACATAAACGCTCTCTTTATACAGTACATTTTCATTTAAACCTCCATCAGATGTGGACTGCATGTAACCAAAATCCTTTTGTACCTCTAGTTCCCATCATTTCAATTAACTAAAACACAATTAAAGTTTAAAGGTACAGTGAAAATTGAATATCCAAGCCTGCTTATCTAAAATAACATACTGATACAACACTTTCACCTAAAACCTATTAACAAATGTTAAAACATACTAAAAACAGCAGGTGGACCCAGAAACAACAGCAAGGCTTGTAGATGAACCTGTCTTTAATTCACAAAAAATAAGGACATAAGCGCTTTCGTAGTATCACTACTTCATCAGAAATGATGAAATGTTGAAATATGTTAAAAATCATATACACCTCAGGATTCATGAAGCTCAGCGCAAGGACGGTGTTAGCCTTGCGCCTACCGTGCGGCGTAGAGATGCCACAGCAGCACCACATGCATATTAATGAAGGTGCGCTGCTGTAATGGCCACGTGCATAGGAAATGTGTACGAGTGCAGGGGGCATGTCTAAGCGCTGCACAGAGGCGTGAACATGTTGGCTACATACACACAACCTAAAATGCTGACTAGTACAGCCTGCCTCTAATTGTAATCAATCCTGTCAGTGTCCGTGGATACTAAAATGCGTGCAAAGAATATAAGACAGTTTTGCAAACACCAAAATAAAAAGTAAACACAAAGGTACGTAGCTGAATATTGAGTCCCCATCCCTCGAACAAATGATATTTAAAACCCCGTGCCCATATTCCATTGTAGTGTTGATAGTTATACCAAGTGGAAGTGAAAAGCATCGTGTTAGCTCGCCGCCAATTGCTAAGCCTAACCCAATGGTTAGAGTTACCACCTGTCCTACATTGTGAGGGACAGTCCCCCTCTAGGTAGGTGTATCCATACCAAAACCATTATAAATGTCAAATGTCCTGCGATTGTAGGACATAATTATGTCCCATATTTTATGTAATAGTCCCATACAATACATATTTCCATAAATAAAATACCTAAATGTTACAAGAAACAGAATAAGCAAGTAAACAAAACAGAATAAGCAACTACACCACTACAACAATAAAAGCTTATATTTAGGCATAAAACTAAAGTGCTATCCTTTGTACTGACCGTGGGTATGTTGGTCATCTGAAAAGTCGGCAACCCTACCAATGGTCAGAGCATTCACCCAATATCTGCCCATTCATGGTCCAAGTCGTCCTTGTCAGGACAGCCCATAGATGAACGGGTATTACCCAGGTGTACTTGCCATGTCATGAAAGATAAGTATTTGCATGTACCTATGTGCATGAAGTACAGTATGTGGAAGATCAGAAATGCTAGGGTAGTCCTCACAACCATATTGGTACTAGAGATATGTACTGTACGCAATGTGTTCTGTTGACTGTGTCATTGACCATCAACTAGAGAAGGGATGGATGGTGTCTGTGGAATATGGGGGTGGGGAGGTGACGGGTAATGTGATAATTCGCCAAGGGGAAACTGGGTTGGATGCACAATAAGTGAACTGGAGGTCTATGAGGGAGCAGTGGGTGAATCAGGAAGATAACCAAAGAACAAATATTCACATCCGCAATACAATCTCACAAACATATGAACATTAAAAAGTGCAATACACATGTACAGAAACATTACCGGCACATACCCACATAATGGTCTGGCCTGAACTGAGCCATCCAACCCCAACACACCTGGATACATAATTGAATACCCATCATCCCATTCACAGCACACCACCCCTTCCTGAACATCCACCAAAACCACCCATACTCGGGCTGCTAGATAAGCGCAGCCATATCTGCACATAGTGACCCCTACCCATATCTAGTAGGCAGTCTCAACCTAAGCAGTCTCAGGATTGCAAACTATGTATCCCTTGAATGTATAGCCCTACCTTATTGCCATAAAGCCAAAGAAGGTCATCAGTCTCTACAATTTTTCGATATTCCTCATGGGATAAGTATCTGTTCTACACATTAGACTTGGTGTCACGACACAATGTCCAGTCCTGTATACATCTGGACACACGTTGTATGAGCAGTAGTTGTCCACAAGACTGCTCAGCCTGCAGCCGGTCCTGTAGAACCTACAACCCGGGATTAGACACCTGACTGTGATGCATGTCTCCCAACGTGCATTATGGGGAATATATACCTTACACATTTGCATAGTGGCAGTCGGATATAGGGTGATTAAGGTGCTTCAAAGCAGACGTAAGTAGGGTTACCACCTGTCCCACTTTGCGAGGGACCGTCCCTTTTTGGGCAGTTGTGTCCTGACCAAATATAATACAATAGCAAATGTCCTGTGATTGTAGGAAATACTTATGTCCCATATTTCATGTAACAGTTGCATAAAACAGTTATTTCTGTATGTAAGTTACTTAAATGTTACAAGAAACAGAATAAGCAACTAAACTGCTACAAGAATAAGCTTTCATTTAGGCAAATAAGTAAAGTACTAAACTTTGTACTGACTGTGGGTATGTGTCAGCCTGTAAAATCTGATGTGTGTCCCGAAAATGCCCCACTTTGGCCATTTGAAAAGGTGGCAACCCTAGACATAAGCGGGTATGCAAGCATGTATACACAACGGTAAGTGGCAGTGATTCAACGATATGGGAAATATAAATAAGCATGTAGGTGTATTTGCATGTGTATGTACAGACCGATATATACACACACAAACATATATGTGTGTATATATATATATATATATATATATATATATATATATATATATATATATATATATATATATATATATATATATATATGGTTCTACCTCACATAAACGAAACACCAAAACACCGACAACGCAATCACCGAAACCACATAACCGAAAGTACAAAAACACGAAATTCCACATGCCCGACAACGAAATAACCGACGGTACACAAACACGAAACCTCATACACTTCACACACCACAATCAACAAACAGAACACATTCCACATCCAAAACCACATACACAACACAAGCACACCAAAATCCCTACAAACCCACACTAAACCTCACATACTCAACTACCTACAACCCTAACCCAAACCCTAACCCTAAGGTCCGTCACTACCAAGACACTTACCTGACCCGCTCCTAACCCTAACTCACTTATCCCGCCCCTAACCCAAACACAATCACTACCGCACTTACCTGACCGGCCCCTAACCCTAACTCACTTAACCCACCCCTATCCACACTTACCTTACTCGCACCCTAACGTCTGTCACTACCGCATACTTACACAGCCTTTTCCCATTTCGGCATCCTCGGCGTCGGTGCTTTCATCTGTCGGGTCGGTCTTCTGTTGTCGATCTTCTAGGTCCTGTCGCGTCGGTCTTCTGCGCTGTCGATCTTCTGGGGCTCGCGATTTCCGTGTCGATGTTCCGGCGTGTCGTTGAAGTGAGATAGAACCATATATATATATATGTATATGTAGATATGAAGAATTAACATGGTCACAATATAGCAGTCATAATGAATGTGACAGGAAACAGCAGCGGAAATCCCCATAATATTTAGTGCTGTTATATATCAGGAATAAGGATGGCCATAGGTGAGCACACCTCTGCATCCCCAACCACAGGTAGGACACTAAAAGTGGAAAGAACGATCTCCACATGCTAAGTCTGACTTTCAACTAGGTACAGGGCAGTCCCGGTCCCCAGTCGGGCAAGCTTAAACCCGGTTGACAATATGAACACCCTGACAATCAAACACACGTATGTGCCAGGACTATAAGCTTTGGCGGTCTGAATATCCTCAGAGTGAGTCAACATGCAGCACTCGTCCAGAGCAGTAGGGAATAGGGAATGGCACATGTGTAGTAGTGCGGTTTTCCCAACAGGAATATGGATGCCTGCTGTGTAAGTGAAGTGATGAGGCGTGTGTTCGGGTAACTATGAACCATGGGCATACATATAAATGAAGCAGAACACCAATAGTGGAGTGGTTAGAGCATGTGCCTAATGTAAAGATGAACGTGTGTATCGCATGGGGCTATTAACCAGATCCTTTCAATCAAAGTGGCACTGTTATAATGAATAAGGCACAAGTAAGCACAAAT